>NW_027069784.1:0-240042 GCF_002906115.3 Quercus suber | reverse complement strand
TCATCTAATATCAAATCAATCAGTAGATCTAACTTCCCTATACTGACAATTACTGGAGTTATCTGCATTATATTGAATAGTTATATAGTTTTCATGTGGTAATTTGAATTGAAATATCTGTTACATATGATTTGAATAGGCAAGAAACTTTCATCCTTTTAATTTGTGGTTTGGAAATTTTGGACTTATCATGTATTTACTATAAGATGTTAAGATATTGCATTGCTTGTGAGTTGAGATTTAAGAAATGTTCAAAATAATGACAGTCTGGATGTTTGCTTTGCTCTTTCCTGGCTAAATTAAGATTTATAGACAGTCCTCATTCAACTGATTAGGTCATTTAAAACTCATATTCTTTCTGTATGTCTCTCTCTTTATGGTATACTCTCTATCTTTTGCATGGTGTCATTTTCAGTGTCTATGGTAGATGCTTGTTTCAGCATTTATCTTTGTGACTTGGGTGGTTATGAATCAAAACCCAAACAAAGCTGGGGTGCTAAATACCAAAGAAAAAGCACCACTGAATTTTAGGCACTTACAACTCTTTTCTTTACCCCTAAGGATTCCTTTAGGATTTAATAATATAAGTAGCTATCGTCTGTAACTAACAAGTACAAAGTGCCATAAGTTAAATTTCACTAAACCCAACGGTAGTGTTATCCCTACTGTTATAGTGGGGTTGACTCTTGACAGCCCTTATTCTCATATTTTCTTGACAAACCCTTGTCTTCACCTTTTGATGCTCCAGTGGAGCACAAGTTTAGGCTTCATCTGGTTAAGTTTTTCCACTGTCTATATATTAAGAGAAATAGACACTTGGCAATATCAATTTGTAAGCCTTTTGTAGTAATAGTTATAGCAGCTTTAATATTTTCATAAGAAAAATGTTATTACACCATATTGTTCACTATTTTTTCCACAACGGCTAAAACGGCATGTTTTGATTAGAGCAACATCACTTTCACCTTGGTTCACCACTAACATCGCCTTTATTCTGCAAATTGGCTTGGTGGGCAACAGTTTACCACCTGTGGATTCAAAGAAATAACATAATTTATGGGCATGAGATTCAGACTGAGAAACAAATTTTTAGGGGTATGAAAAGGGATGTAAGGGGTAGGATGGCGGGCAGCGGCAAAGTGTACAACTCAATCCTAAGCAAGATCCTCTGTGCAAATTGGGGTATTTTTAGATAGGTTTGAGTATTGTTAGTGAAGTTAGAACAACCTTTTGTTCTGGTTGTTTGTGAAACTGCAGTCTCTACTCTGTACACCTTTGTCTTGTTTGTGTTGTGTTCTGTTGTGTGGTTTGTGCTGTTTCCATGAGGCCAGCATAGCTCTGAGTTGTAATCTGTGTTCTTAGTGCCATGAAAAATATGAATTATCAAGAAAATAAGAGTGCTGACTATTACTATTGTTAAATTTTATAAGGAAATAAAGGTGGTGACTATATGTTGTGAATCTTTTTTGATCACTGACACGAATTTGGTGATGTGAATCTCTAAGTGTATGATAGTGTAGTTGTGGGTGATTATGGTGCGAGTTTGTCTATGACACTGTAAGTTATAATTGTGATTTTGAAACTTAATGCTTGAAACTGTTAAGAAAATTTGTTAGTGAAGAAGCGCCTCAAAATTTATGAGAATTTGAAAGCAAATGTGAAAGGGGTTATTTATTTTGTATGCACTTGCATTTGGTTTGGGTCCACAGATATTATTGATTAATATTGGCTGAATTTTTTAAGTTATTTGTACCTGTGCTTATGAATGTATATCTGAGTATTCTCTGAGTATTAAACACTAACAAATACAATTTGACCGGCTAAGAAATATGCTTGAGTTTTGAATTCTTGGAGCATGATCTTGACAGGTAGTGGGCGGCGTTACCTGGTATTAGTTTTGATTATAAGCATGAATTTGCAGTTGATATTAGTTGGTGGCACTAATGTTTAATTATGTGGTATGCAGAGATGCACTTGATGGATTGGGGTTGGTCCGTTACTGCTGCAGGCGAATGCTTATGACTCATGTTGACCTCATTGAGAAGCTTCTGAATTACAATAGTAATCCTTCTCTCCTCTCCTCTCCTCTCTCTCTCTCTCTCTCTCTCTATTAACATTTCAGTTTAGGGGAATTCTTATGGCTCCATTGGCACTCACATATCCGCTTTTTTGCAGCTCTGGAGAGGAATGATAACACTTAATGAATGGGGGCTGCAAGTGAGCAGAAGTTTGTTTTACCAAATGTGAATGTTTATCTAGGTCAACTGTTTTATTTTGTTTGGAGCAAGTACTGGTCAAATAGGATGTAGCCAGACACAAGTGAAAATATTACGGGATGTGTTCAAGACAATTCTGTTGTTGCTTTTATGAATTATTTTAATGTGTATGAACTTATCCACTAAATTAAAATATGTTTGTTGCTTTAGCAGTAATGTTTCTTGTGAAATAATTTGTTATTGATGTGAATTATCACACATATTTGTTGGGATCCTATTAAGGCACTTAGTTTCCCACCCTTCCGTGTGAATGTTGACCGTGTGTACTATGTAGTATCAAATGGTATCTCCTGTGTCATAAGTTGTAACCCGTATTTGGGGTTTGTTTTTAATGAAATCTAGGGTGTCCAAGCCACCTGGTACCCCGATCCATTACCAACTGACCTGTCACTCCCGATTGGATCTGAACTTCAGGAATGGACTACTCTAGCGGTTGACGGTGGGGCCCCACCCTCAAAATCCAACATTGGCAGGTTAGTTGGCTGGTTTACTCCTCCAAAACCCGAGTCACCCAACCCGACTGTGAAAACCAACAAATCCGGAGAATTTCAAGTGTTTTTTGGCTTTAAAATAGTGGATATCTATCAAATTTGATGAGATTTTTGTTGGCGAATTTTCATACAATCAGGGCAAATTTTTTTGTTGCTTTGTCATTGTTGGTTTTGATTGAAACCGATTGCACTTGACACGTAATTTAACCAATTCAATGCAACTTTCTCACCGGTTTATGGTGGGTCTAAAATTTCTTCGCCCAATTTGGCCTAGTCAATTGTAAGTTGGGCATAAACTTAACTCGAACCGACTCATGAACAAACCTAACAAAATCTCAATCTTGCTCATCAAATGATATCTCCCTTTAATATAATGCATAAAGCATGCATTAAGCATAGGCATCTTAAGTCCAATAATGGGCATCTCGCATCTTTAGATGGGTGAAAGAAATTTGTAATATTTGATAACAAATTCATAAAATATTTACCTAATGCGTCCTCTCAAATCTGTCATGATAATTCCTTGAAGCAATTAACACATTTTCACTTTTTCGTTTGACATATTATTTCACTTAATTTGTAAGAAATCTTTTTTTTTTTTACTTTATTTTACTTTAAAAAAAAAAAAAGTCCTCTTAACATGTCATGTCACGTCATGGGACGAAATTGTCTGATTTCCCGGATAGTGGCTGAATACCAAAGAGGATTCCACCTAATTTAAATTTGACTAACGAATATGAATATGAAACTATAAAAACTGCATAAAAAGAAGAGTTTGAAGTTTGAACTCGTTTAGTCACCAGTTATGTCTTGTTACAAAAAAGAAAAAAAAGAAAATGTCATGTCTCATTAGCAAATAGTAACAAATAGTCGTGTTCTGTTCCATCGAGTAGAAAGAATATGGAGCCATATCACGTGTTTCAAAATCAAGGGTTGGAGTTCAGATCAAGATAATTTTGGTCAATACTCAATAATGGTGGACTACGTGTATTAGACTACCGATTTGTCGCTAAATGGACAAAGCAAAAATGATGGCATACTCTTAAGTCAATGGCATTTTGTGCGTACCTTAATTACTACTAGTATTATTCTTGGCTTTTCTTCTCAATGACCCGGCTCATTAATTCAAAAATATAATCAAAGTCTATTCAGATCAAGATGCGTCTGGCTAAAGTAAAGTAGGTGTATATATATATTATATATAAAAATAAATAAATGTCAAATCTTATAACAAACTTGTCGAATTCCAATTTTCCATATATTTGGTGAATATACAAAGAGACACTGCACGCAAAGTGGTATAGTTTGAATTGTGTGTGTGTGTGTATATATATATATATATATGAAGTTTCAATTACACATGACATCTCTTTTGGTTACGTAGAAAAGCCTAAGAAAAGATAGAGGAGAAAAGATACTTATGAATAACTTCTATTGTTGCAATTATATTTCTGGATTTTTTTTTTTTGAGGATTTCTAAGGATTTTTTTATAATTATTTTATTTTCTCTCTATCTTTTTTCCCCCTTTTTATTTACTAACAAAAAGACAGAATTTTTTTTTTTCATTTTTTCCTTGCTTTGCAGTAAACCAAGCTAGTGTTAGATTCAAATTGGACATTGATTTTTTTTTTTTTAGAAATATTGATTGGATATTGCTTGATTCAGCATGAAGCAAAATCTTTTGACATACTATAGTGTGCTGTGTATGTATCACATAAATAAAATTATTAGATATTCTCAAAGTACCATAAATGTGTACTCCCCCCTCTCACATAAATGGTAGGTCACATCATGAATTTAATTAATGGGATCTACAATTCATGTGAAATGAGAGGATACACATTTATAATACTCTAATAAGAGTACACAATAACTTTTCATAACATAAAAGAGCTAGTTAGCCTGTGAAAATTTCATAATCCATGAGTGGAATGGTAAATAAAGTGTCACCTCACAAGCGTGTCTATGATAAGCGTCCATCAAAGGTTAACCATACCCAAAGAAAAGGGGAAATAAATTCGTCTAACTCTTGGTTGTACAAAAGGCCCATTTGACAATGTCATGGGCAACGAAATTGCGTGTGAAAGATCAAAAAACATGGCCATAGATCTTTCAACCTTCAACTTCAATGAAAAGAAAATATCTTTCTCTTATCTTAATCGAGGGAAAAAGAAAAAGAAAAAAACAATGGTTTTCCATTTAAAAAATGTAACAACCCAAAGAAAAATGTTAGTCATATCTACGCTATACTTTAAAAGGATTAGTCACAATTAAGGTTTTTTGTAGTTATTAATAAAGCCCAGATCTACCCAATAATCGTTAGGGCGCGCTTTGTGGGGTAGTGTCTCTGAGCCCACACGGGATTATCAGGCCGGCTCTGATACTATATATAACAACCTAAAGAAAAGCGCTAGCCACATCTACACTATATCTTAAAAAGACTAGTCACAATTGAGGTTCCTTACAGTTGTTAGTAAAGCCCAGATCTACTTAATAAATATCCGATGTGGAACTCATCACACTCCCACACACATCACATAATCAATCAAATTGAGGGCTTCACAAAAAATGTCCACATGTGCCCTTAACCTTCCTTCACCTTTTTTTTTTCTTTGGGGAAAATTTTATAATTACAATAGGGTCGGGATGGAGGATTTGAAATTAGCACATTACCATTAAAAATACCAAGAGGTGCCCTTTTGAATTAGTTAATTATAAGGAATTTAACAAATTCATTAAGCCTTTGGTGCATGAGTTTATGTTGATTTATATAGAGTGATGCTAAGGATATACAAATTTTACTATATTATGTTAATAAACTTACATAAATATTATAAGTCTCCATCAAAGGTGTTCCTAAAGGCGTAAATTATTATTTGACACAATTGCATGTTCTTTTCTTTTGCCTTCCCCCCCCTCCCTTGAATATTACTTATTTATATCTATATAATATCTAAAATTTACAGTGTAATATTTATTGTTGCCACACTTCTGTTGAACCATACCAATATAGTGTTTCGATCGGTTCAATTCTGTCCATTTTTGTTAAATTCAGTCCACTTTAGTCTATTTGGTTCGTTTTTGTACACTTTGGTCCATTTTTGTCCGTTTTGTTCAATTTAGTCAATTCGGTCCACTTCAATGATGCTTTGGGAGGAGAAGATTGTGTAAAAATAAAAGTTACTTTAGGCCATTCAAGACGTATAGTTATAGATGATGAGCCATTTATAAGAAGCACTAGAAGAAAAAAAAAAATTCAATCACACATTATATTATTTACAAAATATCTCACATTATATAATAATTTAATGTAAAATGTAATATATATGTTTCCTTAATTGAAAAAAAAAAAAAAAAACACTTTCAAATAACAAATATAGATAACTTAATTTAGAAAATCTTATATATTGTTATACCTATATTTTGTTAGAAAATAATTACATTATTTTAAGAAGGGTTTGAAATTAATACTTATACGTTTCATATACTATTTTTATTTTTCACTTGAAAAATAACTGTTGAATTTTTCTATGCATTGCGCAGATCTATGATTAAATGTTAATAAAAGAAGAGAAAGACAAATTACGTAAAAGAAGAAAGGAAATGCTAACGAGTGCCCTTAGATCACTGGTTAATAATCCATTTAAAAAAAGTTTTTATGGGAAATGAAAAGAAAAGATAATTAATATTTTGACAGTTTTTTTTTTTTTTTTCATTTCTCATAAAAGTCGTATCAAAACTTTTCTAAAATAGATTATTAACCAGTGCCTTAAGGATACTCGTTAGCATTTTCCAAAGAAGAAATAATTCCATTTAACTCTTGGGATTAGGCAAAATGATGGAGGAAATGAAACATTTTCCCTTAATATTAGACAAAAGGTCCGTTGACAATGTTATGGGAAACAAATTGCATGTGAAAGATCTAAAAACATGGCCATAAATCTTTCAAACTCCAACTTGATGAGAAGAAAATATCTTTTATCTTATCTTAGTGAGGAAAAAAGAAAGAAAAAAAAGGGTCCACACTGCCTTTAACCATTATTTGGCTAAGGAAGCACATATTTTTTTGGTGGATAAATAATTATAATAGGGGATAGAAGATTTGAAACTCATACATCATTATTGAAAATGTCAATAAGCATCAATTGAACTAGAACTCTTAGAAGCGCATGAAACACATACGCCTATAAATTATGGGGAGTTTAACAAATTCACAGGGCTACCTCTATAAGCCTTTGGCGCAGGAGCTTTTGTTAAAATTTGTTGTATCGTAGTTTAACATTTTCCATTTATATGAAATCAATATAACTATATATAAGCTTTTAGCTGCAAGACAATTCAATATTGCGCTATCATGCCTATTGTGCGAGCACAATGTGGAATAAATTGTACACTATCTTCAGGAATATCAACATTTATGGATTTTTTTGGAACAGCTGGTTATACTTGCTGTTTGCAACAGTTCATCTTATCTCCCTCAAAAACATTGGCTTGGTTTCAACTATATGTTCACAGTACTTCACCTTAAACGCATAAACTTCATTTACCTTGGAAATTCTTCTCCAATGGTCCCTTTGGCTTTATAGGAATCATGCGATGTTCTAGCTGGATAGGCAACCTACTGATCCCATTCGATCTTGTTTTCAAAAAGCAGTGGAATTTTTTACAACTTTTGGTGTAGACATGAGGAATTCTAGAGTTATAGGCTTTATGAGATGAGATACATCTTGCTTTACACATTGGATGGACTCATTATTTTTTCATTTTTACAAATTGGTGAGAAGATAAACCCTACTTTCAAAGTCCTTGTTCAAGATTGTAGATGGCTCCTCCAAAAATTTCCACTCAAGGAGATCAACCGTGTATTTAGAGAAGCAAATCAATATGCGGATCTTTTGGTGTCCTTGGAGAAATTTAACTGAGAACTTTGTACTGTACTTACACACTTCTCGTGAATTTTTATTTTTATTTTTTATTGTTGTTGATTGTGATATTTCTAATGATGTTTGTCTTCAGTCTGTATCTGACAATCTTAATTTCTTAATGATATATTGCATATTTACCACAAAAAAAGAAGTAAGTCTCATTTTTTTTTTTTTTTGGTGCAAAAATAAAATGAATACTTAAAGAACCTCACAATAGAAATACTTTCTTTTTTTCTCCTGAACATAGTAGAAATACTTAGTAATATGTCCTCAGGTAATATGATTCGGCTAAAGCAGCTGTTTTTGGTAATTGAGGATAGTTTTTCACTGCTCCATTGATAGGAGGACCTATGCTACTCTTACGTTGCATTTGGAAATTGATTATCTATTTCACAATTAAGATTTCATTTAGATGGTCACATCTTAAAAAATTTTAAATGAGATGACATTGTTTTCAATTTTAGATTTGTAATATTTAATATAAATCAAGAAATGAATCTAATTCTAACGAAGAATATCATATTTTTTTCTAAGTACACAACGTGGCAAATGTTTGTACACTAAGGATATCCACAATTGAATGGTCAGGATTCAATGTAATTGTCATCTCTAAATCAAGATGCCCCTGAGCATCATTGTACCTTCGAAGGACCACCGGCACATTCATGGCACTTGAAAAATGTAGGTCCCACAAATGGGTAGCAAATATGTGCACCGGGGCCTGAGGTGATTGTTCTAGGTGACCATAAGTTTGGCCACTCAATTCAATTGTCATAATCGAAATAAAAAATTTCAATCTCCAAAAAATCCCATTTTTTTCTCTTATCTCTTGAAGATGAGGTGAGCTATCGTTTGGATTTCTTGTGCTTTTTTGGCCCTTCACTTCGATATCAGTGGATAACAATATTTCTTTCTTATTACTTGCTCTCTTTGAGCTATATAAACCACCAAATATCTTCTCTACCTTTGCACTTTTTCATTTGTTTGTTTTCTCACTTTTCTTTCTTCTATTATTTGTTTCAATTATGTCTCCTCGTTTTGTCCAATTCTACTCAAGAGAAATGTACCATAACCACCATTGCTATCCTTGTTTGCATTGCCACCCCCACAGCTACATAAGAATGGTTAGTGAATCTCTTTTTTTTTTTTTTCTTCTTTTTTTCTCTCCGCAAAGCATCAAAGTTGCACAAAATAATGTTCATGATGATATATTTTTGTTTAGAATCTTTGCTTTGTCTGGACATCCTATTATATTAATATTTCTGTTGATATGAAATAGTATCAAGTTTCATCATAAAAAAAGGGTCATGGATTAATTGAAGTTTATGGACACTAAGCTTTTTGCATGTAAAAAACAGGTTCAACATCTTATAGAAAGATGCTTGCTCCTTCACATGAATAGAGACCAATGTATAAAGGCACTTGCAGAGCATGCAAGCATTCGCCCACTCATCACACTTACAGGTCTCTCTCTCTCTCGCTCTCTATCTCTCTGTGTCCATGTCTGTGTTTAGTGAACATGTTTGTATGTGCAAGTGCACGTGTACTTACTTGTGCCTGTGTATGATCCATCTGTTCTGATGAAGTTAATGCATGCTTGGCCTACAGTGTGGAGAGAGCTACAGAAAGAGAATAAAGACTTCTTTCAATCGTATTTTCACTCTCTTTCTCCAAGACCCTTAATGAGTAAGACACTTGGCCTTTTCATTTCTTTTAAGAAGTTGCATATTCAGCATTTTATTTTATTTATAAATAACTTAGTTCTACAAATTTGTGGCTGTGGCATGAAAGGATAGATGATTATTCAGATTTTTCATCCCTGTTATATCTTTATTTACTCCATTAATTGAATATTGCTTGGTAGCAACACCAAACTTTTGCTCAGAAATACTATCAAATTGTAGTGCAGTGAAAAGATATCATATATTGATTGTATTTTCTTTTTGGTTAAATATTAATTGTATATTTACATGAATTCATTATTCATATTTTATTTTTCAGGTAGATATATTCAAAGGGCACCAAAATTAGCAAGAAGGAAACCGTGGAAACTTTACTGAAGATCATATGAAGAGATCACAAACTCAAAATTAGCAATGTATTAGGGTTTCAAGATAATGAATGCTAGGTTATAGATAATAATTAATGTTTTTAAATAATTTTGGAAGCTCTCGATAGGGTATTGTGTAGGGGAAGCTATATGTACACTAGGTTTCATGGTGTCACTTTCTTGTTGTAATTAATTAAAAATATCAATCTACCATCACTCTTATGTTGTCAATGTCACTTTCCTGTATGGTTCTACAAAACTTTCTGGTTTTGCTGAACCACATCATTCAAAAAAGTAAGGAACATTAGCCAAGTTAATTACAAAGACTATATAACAAATCTGCCAAACCACATCATTTGTTTGAAATGTGTTTAACATAGTCTCAGGTAAACGTCTATTGACACGAGTACTGAAGTGTCATTCTTCATTATTTACACCTCCATAATCTATCTCGGAAAAAGAAAAAGAAAAAGTTTTTGGAAATTAGCCCTTGACAACAAGCAAAGAGAATCCATGCAAATGCATGTGCCCCAAACCCAAACGACAATCATATCCTTAAGCTTAATTTCTTTCGGTCTAATATAGAGCTTTAAGAGAAAATTTGTCTTTTAGACTTAATATTTCAATAGTTAAGCACCCTTAATTTGTAAGCTAAAGGTTGTTTTCTAATCAATGACAACGAGTCTTCTACAACTTGCAGTGAAAGCCTCATTCCCAAGAGCATTTATACCTCTACTAGTCTACGGCATATGAGTTAATCCTAACACTAACCCTGAAATAGAAACTGCTTTCTTTTTATAGAAATCTCTGTAGACTTGTTCAAACGAGTGTGTCGACGTAGCCCATGTGGGATCTCTTGAGGGCTTTTCCTTCACGAAAACCTTTGCCAGCTTCATGGACCTGAAAATTTTTATTACAGAAAGTCATGCACTCATTTTCAGTGGATCAAATTACTACAAACACAGTAGGTTCCTTGGAATCTTGCCATTGTGTCAAAATTCTTTTAAAGGTAATCTAGTAATAAATTTGACATATAGCAGTCAATGCAAAAGAAAGTGACCAGCTATCTGTAAAAGTGAAAAGAGTAATTGAGTATTACTACAATAGCTAGCCTAGCTCACAGTACAGTAGGGTCAATATGACATGGTTTTTTTTTTTTTTTTTCATGAAGTAAATCAGTACCAATTAGTATAAATCTTTTAACCATGGAGATCAATAGAAAGTTGAGACAAAAGGACAGTGCCATTAGAAATCCAAACTCTGGATTTCATATTGAGCTGATTGCCATGAAGAATTTCATTACCATTACCAAATGATTACTAATAATTATTAGTGGCAATAGCATGCTATAAATTTTATAAATTTTACAAGATAGGTTTTACAAACTGATATGCTAATATTTAAACAAACAACAAAATGGTATTTAAGAAAGTTATTTATTTTATTGTTAATGTGGACCAACCATATTTATTTTCCACTTCAAATTGTAAGTTATTTCTCATAAAAATTGTAATAAGTTTAGCATTTTCCAATAGTTTTTGTACTAAATAGATGTGCAAAAATGCTCCTGAAAATATTTACATACAGAACGTTAATGGATTTAAGATGACGTATAAGTTTTTAGCCTTCGTGTGATTTGATCAAAATGCATCAATGCATGTACACATTCTACTTTTAGACTGTTTTACATGGAGATCATGCATCTGTCCCTCTAATATAGGATCAGCCCTAATTTGCTTAGGAGAAAAACGTACAGTAATTTATGTTTACCAATATTGGAAATGCCTCATTTATAATGTGGGAAGAAACTGCTCAGATGTTTAACTTTTATTGAACTCTTTACCTCAGTGCCTTCTGAGCCCAATGTCACATTTTCTTCACTCTGGCTATAGTCTCCATCTTGGCTATAGTCTCCATCTCCTTTGTACTGAATTGCAGGGAAATGAGCCCACTGAAAATAGTCAAACATTTATAGGATTTAGTCTAGGCTCCCCTTGAATTTCATATGTTTTCAGTTTTCTTAACTTTTTTTATCATGTTTGTCTAATGTACAATGAATCCCAGCATTTGGTTCGAAAGCATACATTTTTTGCAGCTGCACTGAAAGCTTCCTTGTGACCCATCATTGGATTCTCAGTCTTAAGCCTCTTGATCTCTTCTCTGTTATATAAATTAATGTTCACTTAAAACATCCCAAGTTAAATAATAGAGATAATGTTTGAAATGAAAATCTTACTTAATGAACTGGTTATAAGCTGATGGTGCTCGTTGTCTCTTCTCAGGGGCTATGGAGGATCCAATCCAAATCGAATATTTTAATCAGATTAGCACCACAGAAGCGAATTTAATAAACTATAACAACAATTAAAAGTTCCTTACGTTTGTTAACGATGTGATTGACAGAGATTATACCATCTTCTTCATAGTCAGAAGAGGCCAGCATGGATGTACTATGCCAGTCCAAGACCTTCTGTGCATCTGGGCAATCTTGTTGCGTTGGCTGTGAAAGCAGTTCACATGTGAACACTAACTTATTATAGATCAACAGGGATTAACAACAAGCATCAAAGACTCTGGACGGTGACATTGAAGTGTACGGTATAGAGATAAGTTAACGTTCATAAGGAGTGAAGTCTCTAAGCAATCAGTATGATATACCTCGTTATGGTTAAGACAGTTCCAAAGATTTTGGATAGGTACCAAAGAAGCATTCATCATGTTCATGTTGACAGAAAAAAGGGCAGTGCAGTGGCCACATCTGACTGTGACCACCATGGACAAGCTGCTACATGGCACACTTACCTGCATTTTAGACAGATATGAAAACAAAAAACCATTTATTATAGATCAACAGGGATTAACAACAAGCATCAAAGACTCTGGACGGTGACATTGAAGTGTACGGTATAGAGATAAGTTAACGTTCATAAGGAGTGAAGTCTCTAAGCAATCAGTATGATATACCTCGTTATGGTTAAGACAGTTCCAAAGATTTTGGATAGGTACCAAAGAAGCATTCATCATGTTCATGTTGACAGAAAAAAGGGCAGTGCAGTGGCCACATCTGACTGTGACCACCATGGACAAGCTGCTACATGGCACACTTACCTGCATTTTAGACAGATATGAAAACAAAAAACCAGAAGAAAAATATGGTAAAAGAATATATATATATATATATATAGTGCAGAAACTAGAGAACTTGCAGTCACCATTACCAGTAACATGGTGGTGCAGAAACCACATTGTACATAGTATATTTGTTCCGAAAGATCAAAGAGTTGACTGAGAGTGGACATCTTCTATGTATGTCTCGGTGTGCGCGTGTGTGACTGGATGTGAAGTTGTGTGTGTGCGTGCGTGTTTTTCTTTGTATGTGAGAGAGGGAGAGAGGGGACCTGTGAGATTTATAGATGTTTAGGAGTTAGGGGATGATTGTAATGAAACTATTTTATTGGTTTTTGATGAATGCTTATCTCAACTCTGGTACAGTTTTCTTTTTATTTACTAGAAGAAATGTACTTTCATTGATGAGTAGCTGGAGCACATTCCATGTTAAAGCAATTCAGAATGTTTTTTTGGGGGGGTCAATAGGCAAATTACACTCACACCCCTGATCTGTTGAAATAATATATATATATATATATATTTTCACTTTGCAATTATCAGAGGGTGACTTCTACTACTTCTGAGGTTGCAGAGGTTGAAAGTTCCATACATGGCAGTAGGAAAATTGATTACGGTAGTGCTTGTTTGTTTCATGTGTTGTTGTCTCTTTTATTGACCCTTTTTTCTCTTCGATTAAAGCACTCTCTTTTGTGTCTCACATGACAGTGAAAGTGCAGTGACATTTACCGTAAAAGAGTGAGGGGAAGTTTCCATGGGGTGAATGCAGAAGGAAAAGAGGCATCTTAGGATTTGTCTTTCCTGAAAGAAAGCAAATATAATTGACAATGGAGAAGGGATCGCCCGGACTTTCTGTGCTATTTTTGTTTATGTCATTTCCCATCTTTCTTTTCTTTTTCACTTCTAGCTAGGTTCTTAATGCCAATATCTACTCATCATTGTCATTCACAACCACCTTACTGTTTGTTCTTGACTTTCACCCATGTGCTTGCACATGAGTTGTAGCACAAGGATACCACACATCAAAATGTCAAAAATTAGATAGAGAAACAAAGTTGGGATTTTTTACTTTGGTTCATAAACAAGTCCCCTAAAATGCATGATCCTAAGGGACTTTTATTTTATATATCCCTAAAATAATGAGGCCATTGTTCTAAGAATAAGTACATAAAAGATAGCATTTATATAGTGGTTAATTAGCCAATGCATGTATCTAGCTTTTTTTTTTTGGAGAAGGCTAGATGCATGCACTCTTAGCAACAAAAAAAAAACATAAAATTTGCTCTTTATTTTTTTTCACACAACTAGAGTGGGCAAAAATCCTAGGCTTTGTCCTAATATCTAGACTTGTAGAGGGACCAGTTCTTAACATGGAGGAGTAATTTCGACAGATATTGAATTTATGATGGGCCCCGGAAGAAAAGCTGAGAAAAATGGAACTTTGGATTGTTGGTAGGAATCAACACATAAGTTGTTTTGAGCTTATTAATTAAACAATATTCTTGGATAGAAGCTCATTAAAATATTTTGACTAGATAATCTTGTCATGACAAGGTATTTCATGATGAATTAACGTAATTTATGGACAAATGCAATGGGATTGGGAGCAATTGAAGTTTTGAATACCATTTGGTTATTAAAATAGAATATTTAGGCACCAGTGTATTTCCATGTGTATCATTTTGGAATTATAGTTACACTAGATGTAGTTTCATAAGAGTTACACATTTTTTTTACCATTGATTCTAAAGATATCTAACAGTTAAATAAGCTATTTGCCATGTCATTAATGTTTTAAAAATTATTAATGTTTTGATATCCTCAATAAATGAATATCCCAGTCTCTCTCTCCTTTTCTATTACATGACCATCCCAATCAGGCTCCTTCCTTACAACCATGTTGAGAAGCCTTGCCTGTTCATCCATTTGCACTTTTACCCAAATTCTTAAGGCTTTCTTTTCTGTCAAAGCTGGTCCCTTTATTTGATCTTAGCCATTATTTATACTCCGTTTTGTAAAGAGAAAACATATTTCACGTAGGAAAAATAGAATAGGAACAATCCAACTCAAATATTGGTACGCTGAATAAGCTAGTATTGAAATATTCCGATCTACTTAACAAACCAGAACAGTATCCAGAGCATTGGTACAAATAAACGAACCAAACATTGTAATTCTATATTCTAGTGTTTTAATGTTCACCATATTACAGTGAAATAAACGTCCCCTTATAGTATCACCAATTCCACCCATGGGGCTAATCTTGTTTCCAATTGCTTCACATAATTTATAGCTGCTGATTTATTAACAAGATCACTAGAAACATGAAATGTTTCTTCCACACATTTACTTTGTGTATCAATAATTATCTTCTCCAACGACACAACTTATGTTGGGACATATGTGGTTCACTTGTTAAAAACATATGTCATTCTTTTATGTAATTGGCTAATTCTTTGACAAAGCGCACTTTACTTGTAAGTGGATAGTTCTAGGTGTTTTTAGTACTTCAAGAAACAAGGTTTCAATATCAAGTGTTAAATTAAATCAAGTCTGTCCAAGAAACAAGCAACAGCTGGCTCGACAGCTGTATCTATCGAGCTTAAGAGAGCTGTTCAGCCCCATGTGCTTGACACCTACTCGACACCTTCTATTTGTCGAGGTTTAAGAAAAACAGATTTTTCTGTTCTATTTTCTTGGGATCCATGTTTATGTGTTTGGGCCTTCTTTTCTTCTAACCCTAGACATATAAAAGGATTGTTTTAAGGACCATCAAAGAGTACATAACAAGTATTGAGCAAAGTCTATTCAACCAATTTGTGACTAGAGACAAAGTTTTGCCCTAGTTCATCATTCTTGAAGAAGTTGTTGTGTATGTACACCAAGCATCTTGATCTTCATCGTTGGGATGAACTGAAGAATTTTGTAGCCAATAACTCTCTCTAGTTGGTGTTTGAAGTCGTGTACTGGGATTCGTGTATTGGTTAGTCATGTACTTGGGAGCCATGCATCAAAAAGGGAAAATTGTCACTATAGAATAAGTTCAATTGGGTTTTGGGGTAAAGGTTCAACTGTAGGTTAGTATAAGGTACTAGGATTTCTTTACTTGTAACTGCTTATTGTGATAGTAGTGAAATTTTGGAAGTGGTGACCTGAAAATCACGTAGTGGGATTTTTGCCGTTAGGTTTTCCCCATTCGTAAACAAATCACCGTGTTATTTATTTTTCGTTGCATAATTACTTTATTGGTGATTTATTGTGCTACCACGCGTTTGCATGTTAATTAACTTAATTAATTCATTTGGCTAAATTAATTAGTTAATTTATCACAAGGGGTCAATACATTTTTGGCCTATCAAGTGGTATCAAAGCAGGCACACTTTGATTAGGTTTAAGCTTTGCTGTGTTAATCTATTGACCTCTGTTGTCATGACTGTAACCAGCTTGAGGAGATCTTTGTTTTCAAATACATCTTGTTTTTCTAATCTCTATTTGTTTAAGTGTTTCAAAAAATACAAGTCTAAAAGTTATTTGAATTCTCTTATAATGACTATTGGAAAATATCTCAGTTTGACCAAGAAGAAACTAGACTGTCTCAAAATGAAAATGTGCAAAGGAGTTAGTTTGAGAAGAGTAAAAATTAAAAATTTAGCTTGTAAAAGGCAGATGAGAGAAAGTACCGTTCCCACTGATCTGTCATCTAAGCACGAAGTGTGTTTTATGATGAAGTCCGCATTTAAAGTTATGGACACATGCTTGTGGTACCTTGACAGCAATTGCTCAAGACACATGACTGGAGACCGATCTCTCTTCAAGGTTTTTGAGTCAAAGAAAGGTAGCAGTGTCACTTTTGGTGATGGGAGCAAGTCACAGATTAAAGGGAAATGAATCATCTCTCTACTTGGACTGCCGAACATTGCAAATGTTCTTTATGTAAAAGGTTTAAGGGTGAACCTGTTGAGCATAAGTCAGATATGTGATCAAGACTTCATGATACTATTATCAAAGGGAAAGTGTCTTGTCATAGATGAGTCTGGAAAGAAACTCATTAGTGGTGTTCGCACTTTAGACAACTGTTATAGAATGAACAATGTGGTGTGTGGACTATGTCAGCTTGGGAAACAGATAAAAGCTAAGCATCTAAGCACTCAGACATTAGTTACATCTAGGCCATTGGAGCTTCTACATTTAGATCTTATGGGTCCAACAAAAACCGAGTCTCTTGGTGGTAAGAGATACATCATGGTTGTGATAGACGACTTCACTAGGTACACTTGGGTCATTCTCCTACAATCCAAGTCTGATGCTCCTGAGCATATTGAGCCTTTGTGCACAAGACTGCGAATGAAAAGAGCCTAAAGATTGATCGAATTCGAAGTGACTATGGTAAAGAATTCGAGAACTCATTTATGGAGTCCTTTTGCACAAGATCAGGTATATCTCAAGAATTCTCTGCTCCTATTACTCTTCAGCAGAATGGTGTGGTAGAAAGAAAGAGTAGGGTTATTCAGGAAATGGCCAGAGCCATGCTACATAACAAAGATGTGGCTAGAAACTTGTAAGGAGAAACCGTTAATATTGCATGTCATACGGTTAATAGGGTGTACTTTAGACCCGGTACCAAAAAGACTCCTTATGAGTTATGAAAAGGAAGGAAGCCGAATATGAAATATTTCAGAATCTTTGGAAGTATTTGTTTCATCCTCAAGGATAAAGAGAATGTGGGAAAGTTTGATTCTCGAAGCAATGAAGGTCTATTTCTGGGTTACTCCTCCACAAGCAAGGTTTATCAGGTATACAACAAAAGAACTATGAAGGTAATGGAGATAGTGAATGTCGTTATTGATGAGTCTTCAGATTCCAGTTCTGAGAAAGGCATTGAGGAACTCCCCAAAGAAATTCTTCCTCCTGAGCCTTAGGAAGTTCAAGACATTGTTAAACAAGAACCTGCATCTCCAAGTACTCCCGATACTCCTAATGTTACGGAAGACTCTGTAGACATACCCACTTCACCAGATTCTGAATCTCATAAAGAGAAAGGACCTTTCTCCAGGATTAAATTTAATCATCCTCCAAAAGTTATTGTGGGAAACATGAATGAACTCACATTAAGGAAACGTATAGTAGACAAATGTGTTGCTAACTTTGTGTCTTATTCTTGTTATTTGTCACAGGTTGAACCTACAAAAGTTGAGGAAGCAATACAAGATGAAAGCTGAGTCGAAGCAATGCATGATGAATTGCTCCAATTTCAGAAGAATGATGTCTGGACTCTAGTACCTAGACCAGAGGGTAAGCACATCATCGATATAAAGTGGATATTCTGCAATAAGACTGATGAAGAAGGCAATGTGATCCGCAACAAAGCTCGGCTTGTAGCTCAAGGATACTTACAAATAGAAGGAGTAGACTATGATGAAACATTTGCCCCAATTGCCCGTATGGAGTCCATCAGAATTCTTCTTGCCCTAGCATGTCATCTGAAGTTCAAACTTTATCAGATGGATATAAAGACTGCTTTCTTGAATGGGCTGCTTAAAGAGGATGTATATGTGGCTCAACCAAAAGGATTCATTGATTCACATTTTCCGAATCATGTGTTGTACCTCAAGAAGGCACTTTATGGGTTGAAGCAAACTCCTAGAGCTTGGTATGATAGACTTACACAATATCTTGTGTCACATGGGTTCACAAGAGGAAAGACTGATCAAACTCTCTTCATCAAAAAGGAAGATGGGGAGTTGATAGTTGCTCAAGTCTATGTTGATGATATCATCTTTGAGTCAACTAAGGATGAATTCGCTCATGGCTTCTCAAAACTTATGAAAGCCGAGTTCGAAATGAGCATGATTGGAGAGCTGACTCACTTCCTTGGACTGCAGATTCTTCAACAAGATTCAGGTATATTCCTATCTCAATCTAAATATGCTAAGAATCTTGTGAAAAGTTTGGTTTGGAATCTGCTAGTTCTGTTAGAACCCCTATAAGCCCAAATGTTAAAATCATTGTAGACTTGTTAGGCAAGACTGTTGATCCATCTCTCTATAGAAGCATGATAAGTAGTCTTCTTTACCTTACTGCTAGTAAACCTGACATTAGTTACAATGTTGGTGTGTGTGATAGATATCAGGATAACCCCAAAGAATCTCATATGACTGCTTTAAAAATAATTATAAAGTATGTCAAAACCACTGCTGAGTTCGGTGTGTGGTATAGCAAGGACACAAATGATGTCTTAGCTGGGTATTCTGATGCGAATTGGGCTGGGAATGCTAATGATAGAAAAAGTACATCGGGGGGTTGTTTTTATGTGGGTAACAATCTTGTCTCTTGGATGAGAAAAAAGTAGAACTTCATCTCTTTATCCACTGCAAAAACTGAGTACATTGCTGCCAGTAGCTGTTGCACCCAACTCTTATGGATGAAAAAACTTCTCCATGATTATGGTATTTGTCAAGAGCATCTCCCCATCTATTGTGACAATACCAGTGCCATCAATATCTCTAAGAATCCGGTTCAACATTCTCGAACCAAACACATAGAGATTCGACATCACTTCATTAGGGAGCTTGTCGAAGATGGTATTCTCACCCTTGAGTTTATTCACACAGATGATCAGAAGGCTGACTTGTTCACCAAACCTCTTAACAGCAAACGTTTTGAATTCTTTCATCAAAACATTAGTGTTATCTCCATGGATTGATCTCCTTCTCTCATCTTTCTTCCTCATGCATTTGCATCTAGCTTTATGCTTTGCTTTACTTAACATGTTTATGTCTGTTTATTTTCAGTTTTGCTTATTTTTGTTTTTCATATAAAAATATAAAAAAAAAATTGAAAAATCAAAAAATACAAAAACAGTGTGTGTTTTGTGTACATTGGTACTTGTGTACCTTGGATGGCCATTGAAACAAAGTTTTCTAAACTTTGTACCTCTTGTAGCTTAGATAAGTATCTCCATGCACAACTATACAAGTGAGTTTTGTGGCTCTTGTTTGTGATGAGTAAGATTAAGTTATCTCTTGTACTTAACACTTGTATCACTCTTTTTGATGGGAATGACTAGAAAATCCTAAAAGAAAGATATAAATAATCATCTCATCACTGTTACCTGCCAATCATAATATGACACCTGTATGCTTCGGCATAGCAAAAGCGTAGTGTCAATGACATTTGTGTGCTTCGACATAGTAAAATTGGAATGTCAAATATCAATGGGTATTTCTTTTCTCTCTCTCTTATGCCCATACATGATATGCTAAATAAAAGAAAAATATGTAAATAAAAATAAAAAGCAAAAAGATTAAAAAAAAAATGCTTTTAAATATGATTGTAAGCGTGTATTCTAGGAGATGTGGGAGTTATAGGATGTACCTCGAAGGTGATAGTCCCTATCAAACAGTTATGATTGTGTGTGAGTTGAAGTAATTTTCTCATTTCTCAAATCGTCATAACATGTATACACTTATACAATCTTGCGATATTTTTCACACATAACACGCAATATTCTTTACTACTCTTGATACATGTGCAGTTACAATATGATTTGGCCATCACAAGGTTTTACATGTGTTAATGTATGCTCACTAAACTATCTTGACTTGTTTTTAAAATATAAAATTAGTTAGACTTGTTTAGTGTGTGCATGTGTTTTTGAGATCCTTGTGCTTAAAATTCCTGTTGAAAGATAATTTTAAGAGCTTAATATGTTGATTGGATCATTGGTTGAGTTGCATATTGGATTGCATTCATGTCTGTGTTTTTCACTTCTCGAAAAACTGTTTTCAAAAGTTGGCTCGACACCTCCTCGACACCTCTTCGATACCTAGCTATCTGTTGAGCTTCTTAAACTTTTTCTTATCGCAATCTCAACAGCTTCTCGACACCTGGTCAATCGATCGAGCTTTTGTTCTTGGTTCTGGTGTTTTATTCCTCGATACCTTCTCGACACCTGCATCTGTCGACGACCATTTTCCTCGACACCTTCATCTGTCAAGCTTTACTAAGGTTCTATTTAAGCTTCCTCGTACGATCCGGAACTCANCTCTCTCTCGATAGATCTCTGTTTTCTCTCCCAAACTCTTTCATCTCACTCCAATCTTGCTCCTCTAGGTTTCTTCAAGCTTCCTCAAGTTTTTCTTCACTTGGTAAGCTTTCTATCTCTTCATTCTCCATGCATTTCATGATTTGAAACCTAGGTTTTGGGGTTTTTGAAAAATTTTAGGGTTTTTCAAAATTGATGAGTTTTTCTTGTAATTTTGGGTTGGGTTTTCATTTAAATGTGTTTAAAACCTCATACATTGCATCACATTTGCATTATAATAGTATTTTCATGCATTTAGATGTGTGCTGGTAGGATTGGATTGGGCTGAGCCCATGATGCTTTTTACTTTGCATGTCACATGCTCATGCATTTTCATGCATACGTATTCTCTTTTCAATATATCTTGATATATTTGAAATGTTTTGGGACTTTTTTGATTGTCTCATTCTCTCCCTCTCTCTCTCTATGTTCACGTTAGTCGTGTCTATGGTACCTAAATGTAAGTCTGCTCCATCTCAGAACCCTCTTCGTTCCGGGGCATCATCTTATTCTGATCCTACTCCTTCTAACATTCGGTTATGTGATAAGGATGCCTGAAAGGCATACTTGGAGAACTTTTCTTGACAAGGTGTTCATTCGGAACGCCAAGTCTTTTTGGCGAACTTCGCCAACATTGACCTTCCCAATGTCATTCATAGTTGGGTATGGGAGTCACTGTGTGACATCCCGGTCACTTCTCCTCTCATGCTTATTCAGGAGTTTTACTCCAACATGCATGAGATTGATTCTTCATTACCTCTCTTTCACACTCGTGTTCGAGGTACACGCTTTACTATCACACCACAGCTTGTTGCGGATGTGCTTCGAGTTCAGAGGGTAGAGCATCCTAACTACCCCGGTTATGAGTGTCTGAGGATTGTGTCCAAAGATGAGATGATGTCTGCCTTCTGTGAGCACCCATCTATTTGGGGTAAGCATCAGTTTACACTATGTCGGCCTTTTGCTAAAGGTTTTAGATTCATGAACATGGTGATGACTTTTGTTTTGCACCCACTCTTTCACTACAACTCTTTCACAGAGCCTCATGCTCGATTTTTGCTTTCTTTGTTAGAGAACCTCACTATAGATTTTCCTTCACATTTCATTCTTTCTATCATAGATGTGTTTAGGGATATGGCTACCCGTAATAAGCTCATCTTCCCTTCAGCTATCACACGGATTCTACGCTATCTTTCTATTTCTTTTTCCTCTTCTGATCACTTTTCTGTCATGTGTGCCATAGACACCGCTACCATAAAACTTAGTGAGGCTCAGTTTAGGTCACGAAAGGAGTCAGCAGCTCCTCACTCTGGTTTGACTCCATCTCATTTGGCACCCTCTCGGTCTGCTCCATCTACATTTGCTCCTTCCTTTTTTATGGGCGATGTATCTCTTGAAGACATCATGGCGCAGCTGCAGCGCATGGATGCTCGCCTTGATACACTCTCTACAGAGTTGTATCAAGCGAACGTTCATGTCGGTCATATTGCACAACGACAAGTGACTATGGGTGGCTATGCTTCTGAGGCTACCCCACCACCTCCTCCAATGGCTTCTAATTCTGATGCAGAGGATGATGATGATGATGATGCTTCGAATGATGATGATGGAAATGCTAGTTCTATTGATGAGATGTCTACTTGACATTCTACCCTTTATCACTCGTGACAAAAAAGGGGAGTAATTTTGGGATATGAGAGTAGTCATCTTAGAGGGAGAGTTAGTATAGGACATTTTGTTAGAGGGAGTGTTGATACTTGAGGGATGTAGTGAGGATATGATGTATCTTTTTTTTTTTTTTTTTATAGATACATTGTTCTTGTACTTTGGGTCTTTTGATCATTTTTACTTACATTGTACTTATCTTCCTTATATATTGATGTATGTTTTTTTTCACCTATGTTACATGTGTTGTTTCTTTTCTCTCTTTATACACATGCCTCTTATACTTGTATGCAATCTATTATTTCTGTTTCACATAAAGATGCCTTGATGAGTTTTGTTTAAAGTGTTTCAGAAATACAGATTGTCAAAGTCTACTTGCCATAAACTCTCTTCTTGCAAAGTTTTTCAAGAGTTTGTGTTAAGATAGATTTTATTGTATTCAACAAGTGAATATGAGTTGAGTGATTTATGACTTTTCTCATATCTCATTTGTTGTTGTGGCTTTGTCATGAATTGCCAAAGGGGGAGATTGTTAGGATATATGTGGTTTACTTGTTAAGAACACATGTCATTGTTTTATGTAATTAGCTAGTCCTTTGACAAAATGCACTTTACTTATACTTGGGTAGTAGATCTAAGATGTGTTGAAATACTTCAAGAAACCATGTTTCAAGATCAAGTGTTGAAGCCTTCAAGTTTGTTCAAGAAAACAAGCTGAAAGTGCAAAGTTACTAAAACTCGATAGCTAGCATGTGTCGAGATTTAAGGAAGCTGTTTTGCCCATGGCTCGACAGCTATCTCGATAGATGCTCGACAGCTTCTATTTGTCGAGGTTTATAAAATTAGAATTTCTAATCTGATTTCTTGGGATCCGTGGATGTGTCTTTGGGCCTTCTTTTCTCCTAACCTTAGACATATAAAAGAATTGTTTTAAGGGTCAAAAGTGTTCACAAGTTGCACAAGCATTGAGCAAACTCTGTTCAAGCAAATTGTGACCTGAGACAAAGTTTTGACCTAGTTCATCTCTTCTAAAGAAGTTGCTATGTATGTGTACCTTTAGGTTTTGTGACCAAGCATCTTCTTGATCTTCATCGTGAATGAACTGAAAAACTTTGCTGCCAACAAACTTCCTTCAGTTTGTGATTGAAGTTGCATACTAGGATCCGTGCAATTGGTTAGCCACATACTTGGGAGCCGTGCATCAAAAGGGGAAACTATCACTACAGAATAAGTCCAATTGGGTATTGGTGTAAGGGTTCAACTGTAGGTTGGTAAGGTACTTGGGATTCCTTTACTTGTAACTGCTTGTTGTGATAATAGTTGAGTTTCAGGAGTGGTGACCTGAAAATCATCCGGTGGGATTTTTGCTGTCAGGTTTTCCCCATTCGTAAACAAATCACCGTGCTATTTATTTTCCGCTGCATAATTAGTTTATTGGTGATTTGTTTGTGCTATCACGCATTTGCATATTAAATTGATTAATTAATAACTTGGCTAATTAATTAATTAATTTAATCACAATGGGTCAATACTTTTTTGGCCTATCAGTGGGGATATAAAACCAATGAGATTGTTATTAGCAAGATTCAAAAGAAACAAATTTTGGCACTTGCCTAGAGTTAGAGGGATGTTGCCTTGAAGATCATTCTTATATAAATACAAGTTTATCAACACAGTCAAATTTTCAAGAGATGATGGAATGTTCCCAAAGAAACTATTTTCAGCTAGATTTAAATCTTGTAACTTATTAAGCTTCCCAATTTCAGAGGGAATATCACGTGATAATTGAGACTGCATTGGGGTAACTCTCCCTCAAAGTTATTGGCATTTATAGCAAATGTAGTCATATAGGTGGCATTTGTCAAAGAACAGAGAAAACTTAGGTCATTTTCCCCTCCATTTCCAAGATTGTTAAGGGTAATGCCAAAAAAAGTAATTTTGTATAGCTTCTCCAAAGAAGGAACTTTTCCACTTAATTTATTATTGTTCAAAACAAGAGCATATAGGTTTGAGGCATTATATATTGAATTAGGGATTGATCCAAGAAATTGGTTGTTGGCAATACTAAATCTTGCAATATTTGGTAGAGTGAAACCTATGTTTGACGGAAGACTCCCATGCATTTGGTTGTCTCCTATAACAAAGATTTTCAAAGAAGACAAATTGAAGATTAAGGGAGGACCTATACTAGACAACCTATTTGAAGATAAAGTAAAAGATGAACGTTTGGTGAATTGGCCAAATGAATCAGGGATTGTCCCAACCAGGTTATTATCATAGGCATGAAATGCCTACAGAGGTGATAAGTTTCCAAAAGAAAGCGGGATACTTCCTGTCAGATTATTATTGTAAATAGAAAAAAATTCAAAGTTTTGACAAGATGCCAAATATTGTAGGAATTTCTCCAGATAAAAGGTTGTAACTGACATGAAGGCCTTCGAGGTGGGTGCAACCAGATAAATTGCTATGAATTTTGCCACTGAGTGTTATTTTGCAATTGTAAGAATTGCAATCTGCACAAACGACTAATCTCTGGAGGGATTTCATTATGGAAGCTATTGTTTGAAGGGTTAGATTTTTCAAAAAACTTAAATTTCCAACATGTGGTGATATAAAGCTTACCAATTTCGAAGATTGTAGGTCCAACACGATTACCATTTGATGTTGACGACCACAAGTAACCCCACTCCATCTACAAAAGTGGATTTTGTGATTCTAAGAGCTCATAACTCCATGAGGATCATGAATGATCATGGCTTTAAACTCAAGCAATATCAGATCACTTTGTTACCTTGTATTTTGGATTGTTAACTAAAAGAGCATCATAGGTGATCAACAATTTTTTTTAATATATTGATAATTGTGGATGAAAGGATTGAATATTGGATATCTCCGTTGAAAATAGTAAGAAGTGCCAATTAACCTTTGATGCTCTTGGCAATAATCAACAAATTATTCCAATACTTTTAGCCGACTTCGTTTTTCTCCTTGAAAGGTGATACTGCTATAGATATTATCAATATTTACCTGTGGTCTTTTTTATGTAACACCTTTGGTCATCTTCTCAAAGCAATTTTCCTACAACTTTATGTGCAACCGTTTATTAATTCTCTTCTATGGTTAAAATTATGCATCAAGCATAAAAGAGTTAATCTACTATGGGTATATACGTAGTAGGCAAAATTTGTCTCTGCATCATACATTCCCAGGCCAAAATGGCAAAATACCCCTTTCAGCCAAACTTTCCAGCAAAATGCTACTATTCTGAAACTATTTAGGGATATACCCCTATTTTAAACTCAATTTTCTAAAAATCGAGTTTCAATGAAAAACTCGATTCACCCAAAATCAAGTTATAGGCAAAAAAGTTGCAAAAACTTACATGGAACTCGATTTCCATGTAAGTTTTTGCAAGTAACTCGATTTTGGGTGAATTGAGTTTTTCATTGAAACTTAATTTTTTTAAAATCGAGTTTCAAAATAAGGGCATATCTCTAAATAGTTTCAGAACAGGGGCATTTTGCTGGAAAGTTTGGCTGAAAGGGGTAAACCCCAATTTTGGCCTACATTCCCATAATCAATTCAAACTAATTAGGAAAAATGAAAAAAATAAAATAAAATAATAAATAGAAATAAAAGGGACCTAGATAAGCAATTTTCTTTTTAGTGAATCCCTCATTTTCAAATGCACTGTGTCCAACTTATTATTGTCTATTGAAAGTGAAGTCTATTGAATCAGAAAAAGTTGAAGTTTCTGTAGCCAAAGACTTAGGGCAACATCTAGATGGACAGGTCTTTGGGTGGAGGATTTTTCTCCCTTGGCTGGAGGATTCCAAGGTAGACTTTGGGTTGCTTTACTGAAAGCAAGCGGGTGGAAGTGATAGGTGTTTAATGACTTAACGTCTAATCAAGGTGTTTTGTAGGAAATCTGCAGCAAACCAATACGTGAATTATGGATAATGAGGACGAGTCTTCTGGGATTGAGATGATGCAATAGCTCTCAATGGTTAAGATTGAGAGCTGAAAAAGCAATTCTCAATCTCAACAGTTAAATAAAATAAGTGAGAAAACGTTAAAAAGTGAGAATGGTAAAAACTTTTTGTGAGAGAAGTACAGAGTAACCTACTGGATCTAAATCTGGTCTTCTGCCATAAGTCATTTCCTTCCGTTCTCATGATCAATATACACTATTTCTTTTTTAAGTTTTTTTAACAAATAATATAGTAGTTGACAGTCGTCTTAGGCTTGTTATGAAAATTTCAAACATGCATGTAGTTAGACATGGCAAAACAGGCAGGTCGGGTTGAGTCAATCGCGTTGCGGGTCAAACGGGTCACAGGTAAAAACTGGTCATTTTAAGCGAGTTAAAAAGGGGTTCGGGTCAATTGGGTTGCGAGTCGGGTCAGGTCGGGTTGACCTGTATTTTTCACATGAATTTTATTTTATTTTTTATAAAGAAAACAACAAGTATTTGCCATTTGGAAAGTTATGCAACAAATTACTTGATGTAAAATACATTATTTTGAATTCACCACTTATATCAATAATGAACTTAGTTAAACTTATTAATACTTATTCAATAATTTTAAAATTATACATATCCTAACATTGTTATCTAAAACAAAATAACACAAAGAGAAGTAAAACAAATACACAAGTTTTATTTCTACATAATATCTGTTAGAATTATGGTTAAGTGATTAAACTTACCATTTCCTAATAGCTTAAACTTTTGGGATAATCGGTAATTTAACATGGTATAAGAGCAAAAAATCCTAAGTTTGATCCCTATCTTCACTCTACCTCCCATTTAAAATATTAAATTCCCACTTGTTAGGCCCCCACTTACTAAGGGGAAGTATAGGCCCATAAGTGAGGGGAAGTGTTAGAATTATGGTTAAGTGATTAAACTTACCATTTCCTAATAGCTTAAGTTTTTGGGAGAATCGGTAATTTAACAATATCAACATTCCAAAATATAAAACAAAATTACAAATGATTTATTGGATAACTCATTTGATAAAGAATAAAAAAATATAAGAAATTTACAATCTTGAAAATTAATTTTATAATCTATCATCAATTGTGGTTGGCATTCTATTTCAATTTGAGATATACATTAAAATTTGATTGCTTACTTATTTATACATGGTCTCTTTTATGAATATCGTATCATTGTTAAGAAACAAAAACTTTAGGAAATATCATAATTTATTTTGAAAAGCCGTTTATTTTGAACATAAATTGTTAAAAAAAATAGGCCTAAGCATTCATAATTGAACGGTTTTAGACCCCTTAAACACACAGATTGCGTAGCCTAGATTAATTAGCCAAGTTGTTACTTAGTCAAATTAAGCAATTCTAGGTTAAAACAATCAAACAATCATATCAAGAATAATAATGCAGCGGAAAATAAATAACACAAGATATGATCACCCAGGAAACCACACGGTAAAAACCTGGGGAGGATTTGACCCACCGATCCTCAAGGCTAACCTGAATTCACTATGAAAGAATTGAAGTTCATACAAAAGGACTACAAGCTCCCCGCTCGACTTCCTAATGCTACCCACCAGTAGAACTTCCTGACACGACCACGCGCAGGCTCCGAATCCACGGACTACTTCTTTCTTGAATTCTTCAATCAGCTACAAGCTCCCCGCTTGCTTTTCTTTTAAGTTCCAATGGTTGCAACAGTAATGATCTTCAAGATGTTGAAATCATCTCCACCATGAAAACCCTAAGTTTTGTGTAAAGGAAAGCTCCTCAAAGATCTCACACGAGATTCACACAAAACAGCAATGTATGAGCAACAATACAATATGGACAACCTTCAAAAACGTGGCTAGGGTTTTATTTATATACCTAGGGTAAAAACATAAAACCCTAAACGTTTAATGAAGTAGGGCTGAGTTGGAAATTCTGCAGAAAATTCAACCTGTGCGATTTTCGATCGATCGAGTCTATTCTTCGATCGATCGAGCCAGGCCGAGAGTCCCAAGTACTTCTGCAGCCACTCGATTCCAACTTTACAATATTAAACCAACTTTGAGCAAGTCTAAATAAGACTAAATACAATGTTTTGATCATGGTTTGCCAACATTACAAATTAGAGTTCTAAATACATAAAATCCTAAGACCTTAGAACCTAACAAACTCCCCCTTTGGCAATCCGTGACAAAACCCTAATTAACAGCTCAAAGTTTTACAAATAAAAAGCCCTTTACAAAGATAATGCTCATAAAATTCAATTCAGCCTAACTACTATCCATAGTTGCAAGTGTAGACAGCAGCTTAGTTGAATCAACCTGTATAATCCTGAAATACTCAACAAACGCATAAACGCATGTGTGACAGTAAAGAGTAAAACAACAGGTATAACATTCTTGTAAGATCCACACAACACAAAATAAAGACATATAAAAATGAACAAGTCATAAATATAAATCAATACGCAGTGAATCATAAAGCAACAAGAATCAATAAAAAATATCATGTATATCAATCAATGTTACTCCCCCTAACATGAATATCCCCAAAAATGATATACAAAGTGAAGCACATAGATACAATCTAAAACTCCACAAGCTCCTCTAAATCAAAAAAAATCTCCCCCTAACAACAAAAACTCTACTACAAGTCAAAACTCCACTCCCCCTTTTTGTGACGGAATGCCAAAGGGCAATCACAAGTCGCCATCAAAAGGAGGTGGTGAGGGTGAATGAAGACGCGCAAGATCAGCTCGGAGAGCACGCATCTCATCCAGCAAGTCCACCAAAATCTGACCATGAGCCTGCTGAACAGTCATGACAGTCTCCAAAGTACGACGAACATCAAAGTCGGCCGAAGGAGGTGGAGGAACATCAGCAGCAGCATCATCATCACCAACAGGAATAGGAATATCCTCACCAGCCATACCTGCAGAAGAAGAAGGAGGAGGTGCACTACTAGAGGGCTCAGATCTAGGGTGTTTAGAACCAGCTCGAAGATGAGCGGCCCTCTGTCTAAGAAAAGACGCACCTAAAGGTCCTATCACATGGACGGGCTCAGAGGAAGGAAAGTCATCAAGACCAAGAAAGAGAAGAATCCTATGAATGAAAATAGGATGAACAAGAGCATGAGCAGTAGATGAACTCCTATAAACTTCGTTCAAAGAACGAAGAAAAAGATGGGGAAAACTAATAGGAGCATCAGTAACAAGAGCGTACAGAAAAACACACCTCTCAAGAGGAATGGTGTGAACATGGGAAATAGGCCAGATCGAATGACAAGCTATCCGAAAGAACAGATAGTGCAACCCAGAGAGCTCAGCAGAAGTGATCCGAGGATCAGAACCCCACTGGACAGTAGTACCAGTGACGTATGACAAAACATCGCTAATCTCGGGAGACTCATCATAAGGATAGACAGGATGCTGGACCAAAGGTACCCCTAGAGCATCAGCCACTACCCGAGGAGTAATGGTGTACTCTACGCCTCGTATCCAACTCTTAACTAGAGTGTTGGAATCATAGACGCGGATAGAGATGTTCGAATAGAACTCTCTAATCAAGGCAGAAGGTGGAGGAGGATCAGAAACATCCACCAAGGGTAACCAACCCCGACGCTCAAAATTTGCCCTAATGGCAGGATCAAGCTCATCTAACAGCACAGAACGCTCAGCCCAAATCTTTCTCTTAACGGTCAGTTTCTCAAAAGTCTCTTGGTTTTCCTCACTCGGAAACCTCTCACTATCAAAGGATGGAGGGGGTGAAGGAGAAGGTGAGGGAACACTCCTACGGGCTCTAGTTTTCCTAGGCATAGTGCTAAGGAAAGGACAGAGACACAAAGAGAAAAACACAAAGAAACAAGAGAAAACAAAACCAAGGGCAGACTGCAAATTAGCACAATAAATAATATAGAACAAAAATCTATATGATGCATGAACAATAACATGTTGTGATGCATGATCTAAATGCAGTGACAAATTAAGTTTAATTGAGAGTAATTGGACAAAATTGGCTTGAACAAGGAATTTCTATCAAAAATCCCAAAATTTTAAAAAACCACTTGAAAATTTTGCAACAAATTGATGAATTGAGCATTACAAAACACAGCACATAGATTATAATGCTTAATTACACCAACACAACAAGCCAATTTCATCAAATTCTACCCAATTTAACAAAAGCCCCAATTCGGATCAAGAACAAACCCTAGAATTTTCAATTTTTCACAAAACACAAAATTGATCAAATTAACCACCAAGGATCATTAATATAATGTGTCCCCACAAAAACCCAATGATCAATTTCATAAAATAAGGTTTGAATCAACAGAAAATCCAAAAAGAATAAAGTCCGAAAATTACCCTTAAATGCATGGATTTATGCATGAAATAATGAAAATAACATCAAAAGGAAGGGCAAAAGAGTCTTACCGGCTTGAGGAAAGAGAGATTTTGCAAAAACAACGGAGGAAAACGACAAAAATCCTGAGGTGTGGAGCCTAGCCAACGCGGAGAGAGAGAAAAGTTTGAAAAAAATTTGAATAGCACCTTTGAAAAAGTCAGAACTGAACTTTTAAAAAGCTTTTCCACGATATTCGATCGATCGAAAAATACATTCGATCGATCGAAAAGCACAGTCATTTTAAGACAAATGAGAGCACTTTTTCGATTGATCGAAAAATAGGTTGGATCGATCGAAATGGGCAGAGGCTCACTAAATTTTGGAAAAATCACAGTTTTTGAAAGACACAAGCCGAATTTTGAAAATAACTCCTCAAAGCATTAAATTGAAGAAACAAAATGCATGAGTATGAGATGGAATGCTTTTTCAAAAACCCAAAATTTTGAACCCAATATTCTTAAACAAATTGCAATCAACCTCCCATTATATTTTCTCAAGCAACAAATATGTTGTGCATAAATCTCAAGATATTTTCAAACTTGGTTGGTCAGACCAAAAACACACACTAGCATGTACAGTGTTTAACAAAGAGTAACTTGTGTCGTGTGTGATACTAGCAAAAACTTGAGATACATGTGAGGTGATATGTGAATAGCAATCAATCACAAAGTCTACAAAATTCATCACATAGAATTCAAAAGAGACTATCACCTAAAGAGTTACATCCTATAACTCCCACATCTCCTAGAACAAAAGCTTGCAATCATGTAAGTTTCTTGTATTTTTGCCTCTTATTTGCATGAGATGGCATTCAGCCTAATAGTACACACCGGTTTGAATTAAGTGAATTGGCATCAAGCCTAATAGTACACACCAGTTTTAATTTATTTTGAGGCTACACCTTATGTTCTTTTTGTGCATGTGCTACACTTTCTCGAGCACAGAATCTTATGATATGCACTAAGGTGTTCATGATTGGCTAGTGAACAGTGGTGAGATGGTTATTTATGCCTTTCTCAAAAGGATCAAGTCCGACAGTCAAATAACATGTGACTTCAAGATTAAGACAAAGTGATAAACACCATAAACATCTTTCCCACACAACATGCACTACAAAGCTCAAACTAGTAAAGTGCAATAAAGTAAGCTCATCCAAGTTAAACAAGGTACATAAGACATGTTATGTGTAAATAAATTGACCAACCTTGTTTTTCAAAAATCAAGAACAATATGTTCAACATAAATTTTGCTTCCTCCTTTTCCCTTTTTTTTTTTTTTTTTTTTTTTTTTAAAGGAAAACAAATAAATCCTAGAATGAAATGCATGAATGTAATGCAATGCAAGTCCTAGAACAAAGAAAACACAAAAAAAAAAAAAGAACAATGGTCACAAAAGAATAGAGCAATGAAGCACAAGGACCATGTCAGAAAGACTCAAGTATTTCGAGTCTTTTGCATCCAAAACTTTTTAGATGCACCATGAGCATTGGAGTTCTTATTCACATTTGAGTGATTCCCAACTCCATGATTGGAATAAAGGTTTAACACCTTTACCAATTCACCAATTAATGCCATAGGATCTTGTGCTTGAGGCACAGGCACTTTTGGTTTATTTGCTCTCTTATCAGCTTGAAGCTTGTAACAGTTAGGACGAATATGTCCAGACTTACCACAATAATGACAAACCCACGCAGGTTTACCATGCATCTTGTCCTTAGATTTGGTAGGCTCCTTAGGTTTAGATTCTCTTAAGTCTACCCTAGTCTTCTTAGGTGGTGAAACTTCTACAGGTTTAACTACCTCACTCACAGGTGGTTTGACAGTATCACTCACAACCTCACTCACAGAAGGTCCAGAAGAAGAAGAAGGAACAAAAGTAGTGGAATGTGGTCCAGTATCAAAGATGCTTTCAACATATCCTAACCCAGTTTTATCAGAAGGATACTTTTGAACATTCAGCATGTGATCAAGTTTAGAACTAGCAGATCTAGCAACAGATAAATCATGTTCCAAAGTTCTAACTTTATCAAGCAAAAGCATATTCTCAGATTTAACATTATTCAAAAGTTCATTTGCATCAAACAGTTTAACAAGCAAATTTCTCTTTTCAAGCTCAAGAGAATCAATTTTCTTTAGGCCAAGATCAACTTTCATAGCATCCTTTGCAGCAATTTTGCAAAGTTTGTTATAGGCCTCTTGAAGATCTGCATCTTCAGAGAGTTCCCCATCAGAAGGGTTCTCTTCAGCAGATATGCCTTCATTGACTATAGCAGTAGCCGTGAAAGCAATGAAGTTTCCATCCTCGTCACCACCGGACTCATCATCAGAAACCTCATTATCACTAAGGGTTACAGCCATAGCTTTACCCTTAGTCCTTAAGAATGTAGGACATTCAGATTTCACATGACCATACCCTTGACAGCCAAAACACTGAGGACCCAAAGAGTTATTAGAAGATTGACCAGAATTTTCTCTAGGTTTTTCAAAATTGTTAACCTTAGTGGGATCATTCTTCCTAAAATTTCTAGGTTCAGCAGTGTAAGTACCTCTTGCCTTTCTATTTGTATTCCTAAGAAAGTTCTTAAAGTTTTTGGCAAGATAGGCAATCTCTGTAGCAGAGAGCTCATCATCAAATCCACCACCATCAACATCATCAACTGACTTAAGAGCCATTGATTTGGATTTGTTCACTTTAGGTAGGTCAGACTCATAGGATTGAAGAGATCCTACAAGCTCATCAACAGGGATGGAGTCCACATCCTTGCTTTCAGTTATGGCAGTCACTTTGGGTCTAAAGTCTTCAGTTAAAGATCTAAGAATCTTCCTAACAATCTTAGGTTGATCATAGATTTCACCCAAATTAAAAGCAGAATTAACAATATCATTCAGTTTGGCATAAAATTCATCAAAGGATTCATCATCAGACATCCTAATGTTTTCAAACCTAGAAGTTAATTGCTGCAGTTTGTTTATCTTAACTGCCTTTGTGCCTTCATGCACAGTTTGGAGGATTTTCCAAGCAGTATGAGCAACCTCAACATTAGAGATTCTCTTAAATTCCTCCATAGAAACAGCATTAAAGATAGCATTCATAGCTTTGCTATTGAAGCTTGCTGCTTCTTTTTCAGAAGTTTGCCACTCACTCACAGGAGTAGCGGGCTTCTCCCATCCGTATTCAACGGAATTCCAAACCCTTTCATCAATGGATTTCAGGAATGCTTTCATCCTTACTTTCCAATAGGCATAGTTGTTCCCATCAAAATGAGGAGGAACAAACAGAGAGTGTCCATGCTCCATGACAACAGGGGTCAAGGATCAGCTCAGAGATTAAAAATCTCAAACAAAAAGAGCTACCAGCTCTGATACCACTTGAACGGTTTTAGACCCCTTAAACACACAGATTGCGTAGCCTAGATTAATTAGCCAAGTTGTTACTTAGTCAAATTAAGCAATTCTAGGTTAAAACAATCCAAACAATCATATCAAGATATAATGCAGCGGAAAATAAATAACACAAGATATGATCACCCAGGAAACCACACGGTAAAAACCTGGGGAGGATTTGACCCACCGATCCTCAAGGCTAACCTGAATTCACTATGAAAGAATTGAAGTTCGTACAAAAGGACTACAAGCTCCCCGCTCGACTTCCTAATGCTACCCACCAGTAGAACTTCCTGACACGACCACGCGCAGGCTCCGAATCCACGGACTACTTCTTTCTTGAATTCCTCAATCAGCTACAAGCTCCCCGCTTGCTTTTCTTTTAAGTTCCAATGGTTGCAACAGTAATGATCTTCAAGATGTTGAAATCATCTCCACCATGAAAACCCTAAGTTTTGTGTAAAGGAAAGCTCCTCAAAGATCTCACACGAGATTCACACAAAACAGCAATGTATGAGCAACAATACAATATGGACAACCTTCAAAAACGTGGCTAGGGTTTTGTTTATATACCTAGGGTAAAAACATAAAACCCTAAACGTTTAATGAAGTAGGGCTGAGTTGGAAATTCTGCAGAAAATTCAACCTGTGCGATTTTCGATCGATCGAGTCTATTCTTCGATCGATCGAGCCAGGCCGAGAGTCCCAAGTACTTCTGCAGCCACTCGATTCCAACTTTACAATATTAAACCAACTTTGAGCAAGTCTAAAGAAGACACCATACAATGTTTTGATCATGGTTTGCCAACATTACAAATTAGAGTTCTAAATACATAAAATCCTAAGACCTTAGAACCTAACAATAATTTATGCTAATTTGATACTTTGACTTCACTATTTTTACACTTGTAAATGTTTCTCACATATGTCTACAATTTTAAATCTATTTTTAACTCCACTGTAACCAGATTATCTTAGTATGTACTTTGCTATTTGATATCTAAAAATTTTTATTCATTACAAAATGCTCAACCATTGATCTTTCAATTAATTTGTATGTAGTTATGTAAATGTATCAATTGTTTCCTTAAAGTTCATAATAAACAATTAAGTCAATATTGTCTTAATTTTACTATATTTTTTACCCAAAAAAAAAAGTTTTAAAAAAATGGTTCGGGTCGAGTTGACTTGCAAAAAACACGAGTCGGGTCACAGGTCAACCCATTTTTGTTTTGGGTCAAAAAAGTTGGGTTTAGGTCGGGTATTTTTTGTGTCAGGTTAGGTCAGGCTAGAAAATTGTGACATGTTTTGCCATGTCTAGTCCAGGAATATAATAGACATATAGGGTATATTATACCCTTTCCATGGTTGGATCCGATTCTAATTTAGTTTACAAACTTTCAATTGGTATATTTCTCCCTTATAGTTTGAATTAAAATGAAACCATTGATTCTGCTCAAATTAACAGATTTTGTATTTTTAAGGAAAATAAATTACTCATTTCCAATTTGATAACAATGGAGAGCTACGGATTTTGTTTGATTTTGTTATGCTTGGTACGAGTAATATATTGACTCAATCAACTTAATTTAGATTAAAAGGTCCATTTTTAATACAAATTTGTTCTAATATGAAAAGTTGGAATCCATAGACCCTAAGCTATTCAAGTCTTCAATTCTAATGAAAATAGACCTACTTCATGATAAAATTCACTACTTGTTTCTTCTCATGCCATTTAAAATTTAAAATGATGGTGCTTCTTAGTTCTTAACATCACATTAGATTAGCATTTACCCATCCCAAAATGTTTCTAGGCATAGAATAAAGGCACCTGAGGAAGCGTTATCCAGTTTTATTTCTATGTAACACCTTTGGTCGTCTTTTCTAAGGATTTTCTCTACAACTTTATGTGCTACCATTTATTAATTCTCTTCTATGACTAAAATTATGCATGCATCAAGCTTGAAAGAGTTTAATCTATTGTGAATGTATATGCATTGGGAAAAATTTGTCCTTGCATCATACATTCCCATAATCAATTCAAACTTGCCACGACCACCACCAAAAAAAAAAAAAAAAGGTCTAAATGATTCCCCTCTTCATATGTTTCGCTCTTTCTCCTTATTTTGAAACAATAATCTAAATGATCATGGACAATTGGGGTTTCTACCAGGACCACCAAAATAAAATATATCTCCATAATTTATGAGGTTATAGCAATTGGGATTCGTAATGATTGTTTGACTGTTCCAGGACCCGTGAGAGTTTTTAAACCATAAATAACCTTGAGATTTTTGAAGAAACTAGCCGTGCCAAGCCCTTCTTCAGGGAAATGGCCACTGCCCATTTGTGTTGTGGTGTGCTACCCATCATGCTTTGAGTTTATCACCTCTCCTCCCCATTCAACCAATGATCAAGAGCTATCAGATAGGATCGAGAATATGGAAGATGGCCAATATTTGAAGTCTTTGTCCGCAATTTTCATCCACCAGTCTCCCTTTCCATTAATGTCCTATCTCATTGTACATGTCATGCAAATCAGTTTGTAATATTTTGAATGATAAATGAAGGTATAAAGACTAATGAAAGAGAAAAAAAATGAATCTTTTTGTGTAGAACAACATGGACACTTAAATTCACCGTCTTAAAAAATAAGTTAGGTAAAAATAAATTGTGTATAGAAAAAAAAAAATAAACCTTTAAATTTAAAAAGTTGTATATAAAACTACATAAACCGAGAAATAAGAATTTCAAATATGCACTGTTACAACTAAAACCAGAAGAAATTCAAACATATCTGTAACATTTGTTACTATGTGTATCCAAAAAGTAAAAGTACTTGATAAAGTAATTAAATTGAAATATTGTACTACCTTCCGAACATAGAAGTTGACTGAACGTTGGTTACCATCATAGTTGGAATAAGGGGTGACGGTTGCACCCATCGCAATCTGGTTGTCGACTTGAGCAAAGCCAGAGCACAATAGATTGTAGCAACCTGTGCTTTGATATGAATCATTCTGCAACAATGATAAATTTTTTTTTTTATTTTTTTTTTTAAAAAGACGCTTTTCAAAAATGAAACAGTATATATAAACATGGCTAGTGTTGGCAGGGAAGTCAAATATTATAACATGTACAGTCCAATACATGTACAGTCCACATGAAATAATTTTGTAAAAAAAAAAGGAAAATTATTAGTAATTAATTGTTTAGCATGCGCCTAAGAGAAAAGATGATGATGAAATTATATATACCTTCAAGCCGGCTTCAGTGGTATTAAGATCTTGACCATATTCACCAACTGCCATCCAAAATTGAGATAAGCTGAACTCAATTGTTTCCTGGGTATGGGGATTCCACACGTTTATCTTTGCCATCATTCCGTAGTACTTATCTCCTTGCTCAATAAGTACTGTATACTAGAAACTCAACCATAAAAATAAAGGTTGTGATTGTCGATTTGAGTCCTTCATTGTAGTAGATACCATTTGATAGGCTACAATCTAAATGACCCCTTGTGATTAAACCAATTAATTAATTAGCCAAGTTATTAATTAATCAATTTAGCATGCAAATATGTGGAAGTACAAACAAATCACCAAATAACTAAATATGCAGTGGAAATTAAATGACACGGTGATTTGTTTACGAATGGGGAAAAACTTCGCGGCAAAAACCCCACTGGGTGATTTTCAGGTCACCACTCCCGAAACTCCACTATTATCAAATCAAGCGGTTACAAGTAAAGGAATCCCAAGTACCTTACCAACTTACAGTTAAACCCTTACCCTAATACCCAATTGGACTTGATCTGTAGCAACAGTTCCCACATTTGATGCACAGCTCCCAAGTACGTGACTAACCAATGTGCGGATCCCAGTACGTGACTTCAAAACACCAACCTAAGGAAGAAAGGTTGGCTGAAAAGTTCTTCAATTCATCCTACACGATGAAGATCAGGAAGATGCTTGGTTACAAAACCCTATGGTGCAAATACACAGCAACTTCTTGAGAGAAGATGAACTAGGTCAAGAACTTCGTCTTTTGATCACAATTTGCTTGAACAGAGATTGCTCAATGAGTTTGCAACTTGTGTCACACTTGACGGCTCTTAAAACAATCCTTTTATATGTTTAGGGTTTGGAGAAAAGAAGGCCCAAAAGCATATTCACAAATTCCAAGAAAATCAGATCAGAAAATCTAAAATTTTAAATCTCGACAGATAGCAGATGTAGAGGTAGCTATCGAGCAGGTGTCGAGCTTTAATGAAATTGCACTTCAGCTTGCTTTTTCTTGGACAGACTTGATGACTTCAACACTTGACCTTGAAACCTTGTTTCTTGAAGTATTAAAAACACATAGAACTAACCAATTACAAGTAGAGTGCGTTTTGTCAAAGGATTAGCCAATTTACATAAATAAGTGACATATGTTCTTAACAAGTGAAAACACATATGTCCTAACACCATTGAGCTCAAACCTATTAATAATATTGGTGAAAAGTTAAATAGTACCTCATGGTTGAATTGATCGGCACTATATTGAGCATTAGGGATGGAACGGTGTTTTTTTCTTCCATAATTTGCTGCAGAGCCTACCCTTAATAAATCTTCTTTTTTAGTTCTTCTTATGGGAATGGTTCCTTCTGGGCACCTTCCGTTCAAGTGCCATGGCTAAGTAAGTTTGGGCTCTGAGTTTGAAGTGACGTCGTTGCTCTCATCGAATGAAAACCCTTTTGGGTAAGAACTTGGTCTCATTTATTGCATCTGGCATAGATACCAATGCAAACCCATCCCATACCTTACCTACAATAAGTATCAAATTATTTGTGATACCAAATGAAATTTACTTAATTAAACTAGGTACCTGAATTGCATGATTTTTTAACAAAGGATGATCAAAAGTTGGCTGCCTGTTGATATCTACGCAGTCGATTATATCTCCATCTGGGTTCTATATCAGATACATTTTCTCATCACACATACATAGATATTAGTCGAATTCTCAGTGTTGTAATAAAATTGCACTAGTATTGTACATGGGACTTTTGAAGAAACCACAACCCACAAAGGTGAATGACTTTTCTAAGACTAAAGCTGAAAATACAATACAGAACACAAACATGTTATATGAAGTGATTACTAACCTCAATGGATTTAAGAGCAGGCTTGTTAAGATGCTTCAATTGCTGCTGAACCGCTAGTTTTCGTTTCTTATCGAATATGGTGTTAGTGTTTCAATTTCCAACCGATGACATTGGTATGAGAAAGAACAAGCAAAATGTCATCTTTACTACCCTCGACCACCACCTCCCACTTCCATAACGCAGAGCCATGAGTGACTAGCTAATATTTGAATCAAGTGGCAGATTTGTGGTGTACAGAGATGTAATAGCTAGCTTTGGTTATCTGCTTTGCAATAATTAAACATGGGATGTAATAGCTATCTTTAGTTGTCCTCTTTGCACAGGGCCAACTCAATAGTTGATGCAATTGATGCAATCACCTAAGGCCCCCAAATAAAAGAAATCTCCCACTTGTAAATAAAAAAAAAAAAAAATTATATATATAATATATTTATCTATATATTTTAATTGAAAATTTTTTAAGTACTTTTATTGGTTAATAAAATGCATTAAAAATGTATTTATCTATATATTTTAATTGAAAATTTTTTAAGTACTTTTATTGGTTAATAAAATGCATTAAAAATGCCCTGTTGTATCCTAAAATGCTGAAGATTAAAAAGGGAAAAAAATGAAAATAGTCAAACTTCAACTAACAAAATTAAATTTTAGGAGACAAATTTATCAACTCATTCTTGAAATATGCTAAAGTCAAAATTAATACCAGAAAAATTTATATATATAATAATAATAATAATAATAGGTGACGTTGAGAGAAAATACAATTAAATTCTAAATTGAAGTCTAATTTTGTGCCACTTATCACGTTTTCTTACTTTATCAATTATTATAAATTATCATACCAATTAATAATTTGATGTGTATTATATTAACTCAATATTATAGTGACACTAATTTATTGAACCATGTAATAAATTAATTTTTATTTGTGCAGGCTTAGACTTTAAAGTAGTCACAGCTTTAAAAAATTGCAATAGGCTGCACACTGCACAGGCTGCACAGTTGCATACTGCACAGTTGCACACTACACTGCCCACAGTCATAGGATAGCATGTTTTCTTACTTTATCAATTATAATAAATTATCGTACCAATTAACAATTTGATGTGTATCATATCAACTCATTTGTATTATAGTGACACTAATTTATTGAACCATGTAATAAATTAATTTTTATTTGTACAGGTTTAGACTTTAAAGTAGTTACGGCTTTTAAAAAAAAAAAAATTGCAATAACCAGGTTCTATTATTCTATACTTTAAATTTTATTTTTAGTTAAATAATCATTTTTAATTATAAATTGTGTTTTATTTATCTGTAAATATTTTATCAAATATTTATCCAGATGTGAAAAACTTCAAAAAAAGAGAAAAATTGAAAAACAAATTGAATCTCAAGAAAATCTTGGAAAAAATAATTTGGCCTTTTGAGGAAAAAATGAAAAGATCTATCAAGAAAATAATGGTAATTTTTTAAGTCTAGTTGAAATGATTGCATATGCAAGAACATATTTGACATATTCAACATGGTGAAATTCATAATCATTATCTTGGACATAATATACAAAATGAATTGATACAATTGTTAGCAAAATTAAAGGTAAAGTTATTAAAAAGATTATGGAAGAAAAATATTTTTCAATTATACTTGATTGTACTCCCGATGTAAGTCATCAAGAACAAATGACTCTATTACTACGATGTGTGGATATTTCAACTAGTTCAATAAAAATAGATAAGCATTTTGTAGAATTTTTAAAAGTAGATGGTACTTCTAGAAAAAGGTCTTTTTAATGAAATTATGAGTGTAATAAAAAGTCTTGTACTTGATATTAATGATGTACATGGACAAGGATATGACAATGGGTCTAATATGAAAGGAAAAAAAAAAGGGTACAAAAAAGAATTATTGATATAAACCCTAAAGCATTTTACACAGCATGTGGTTGTCATAATCTTAACCTTGTGCTATGCGATGTGGCCAATTCTTGTCCTAAAGCTATATCTTTTATTGGAGTAGTACAACGTAGATATACATTGTTTTCTTCTCCCACAAAGCAATGGAAAATTTTACAAGATAATGTGTCAAGTTTAACTCTTAAACCATTCTTACAAACACTTTGGGAAAGTCGAATTGAAAGTGGAAAAGCTATAAAATTTCAAGCTTTAGAAATAAGAGATGCTTTGTTACAATTAGCAAAAATGAGTGAAGATCCTAAAACAAAAAGTGAAGCTGATTGTTTGGCAACATATGAGCTTGAAAGTTTTGAATTCTTGTTAAGCATGACTATTTGGTACAATATATTATTTGTCGTTAACTCTGTTAGTAAAAATTTACAATCAAAAGACATATAGATTGATGTTGCCGTAGATCAACTAAAAGGTTTCATATCTTTTTTAAAAAAATATAGAGAAGATGGATTTACGTCTGTTGACACCCCATTTTGCAACCCGTATTTAACTTCACATGGAGGGTAAAAAGCTAATTTTGTCTTGGAAATATGTATCTTGATTCTGGTCATTAGATCCTTAATCTCATTTCACTAAAATGATCTTGATGTTGTAACGATAAAATCGACTGGTCATAAGCCCTAATCGAACCACCAGATTGAAAGTTATCATCAAATCAAGTTTTAATAGCTGAGATGCACAATCACAAATTGAGTCCGACTATATGTGATTATGAACAATTGATTTCAATTGGTTATAAGTGTAATCAATTTAATATCAATGATGTGTCATAATTTGATTGGTTAGGACTACATTTTATGGTGAGGTTCCATACATCTAATTAATTAGATAGTTAAACATTAATTATTCAATGAGTAATTTGTGAAATTATCTTTTAATTAGAGTAAATTTGAAACTAATTAAGTCTGAAATTGGAGTGATTGGAACCATTTAATGTTAATTGGGAGCTAATTTGGGACCTATTAATGTTAATTGTGCTGAAACCATTTTCAAACAAATGACCTCTGCTCACCATTTCATCGATATCTCTCAGAATGTTTTGAATCTGTGAATGAGGTTAATTTTCTCAGAAACTAGACATCCAGGGATTCAATTTGAGCACAAGAATGAGACAATACCTATCATAATCGAGTCAGATATGATTTTTCAAAGTTGGCTCTACAGGCTGTTATAGCAGCTATGGGAAAACCGAATTTTGGCTTACTCCTCACTCCTATTAATCTTTCCATTTAATGCACCAGATTTTCCCAAGGCTAAAATGAGGTCTAGGTTCATGATTCTTTGTTAACCCTCATTAATGGCCTTCCATTCATATTCCCTCTACCACTACTATATAAACCCTCCCTCTCCTTCATTCCAGAGCACACAAAAAAATCCCTCTCTTCTCTCCTCTTGAGTTTTAGTGAAGTTAAGTAGTCTTGTCATATCTTGGTCTTCCTGAGATTTAAGGTATTGAGTGATACTCACTCTCCCTCTCCTAGTTCTTCTTTTCTTCACCCTTAGGACCTCCACCAAGAGTCTCCTTCTCCACCGTATGGATCTTGCATGAAGGTATAATCCATTTCCCTAACTTGTTTATTGTGTTGCCATGATGAGAATTTAGGATTAAAGCATGATAGTGATTATTTAAATTCTCTTGAATATGTTTGAATGTTCTTAAATGTTCTTATGTGGTCTTCACATATTCTTGGTTGTTCATCACATGTTCATGCATATCACTAGTTTGATCTTAAATCTACATCAAAAATATGAAAAACATGTTTTTTTTTCATAATTCTTTCAAATCCTTGAATCTAGGTTATCACCATCCACACACATTCACTAGAATTTTATTTTTCAAATCCAAATGCAATGTTTAATAAATTGAATTAGGGTTTATCACATGCACACACATTAAATTTAACATGTAAATTGATTCACATATTAGATGATATGATATGATTGTTGGCCACCATAGTCTAGAAGACCAGTTTCACCGGGCAAAGTGGGTGCCTAACACCTTCCCACCTTGTAACATAGCCTCCAAACTTAAACCAAGGGTTAGTAGATCAAATGCTTATCCATGTAATTTTCAATTTCTAGATTGTAACTAGGAAACAAAGCCATGTACTTTACCTTAGATTGTATCTAGGACCAAAGCCATGTAATTTTCCTATGATCAATGTAAATTCAAATTTCAAATTAATAAAATGAGGAATGTTTCAATTATGGTTTTCTTATTTTTCCAATAATTAAATAAGTAGCGACTCCATTGTAAAACCCTTAATCTAAAAGGGAAAATATAATTAGTCGAACCACCATTTTGAGAGGCAATAACATGACTCTACCCATTCACGTGGGTTTGGCACAACACACTCTAAAAAAGGGGGCCGGGGGCACGGTCTCTCACAGTGGCGACTCCGTTGGGGATATTGAGGGCTAGGCTTCAATTAGGTTATGGTGGCCAACCATGTCATTGTTTGTTTATTGTTTTTTGTATATAACATGTCTAATATGTTATTATATTACATGTCATGCATCATTTGCTTGAATGAAATTTATTTTATTTGTGTGCTAGGCCGAAAGCCCGGTAGTCTTAGTTGTGGATTGCGGTCTTCTTGAGACTCACATACCCAGCAGTGAACCTACCACCCACTGTGACAAGGATCATTATGGTTATGCCATGGTGGTTCATAGAGACAAACTGTACCATTCAGACTAACACGATACTCCTGGCGTCACAAGTTGGGAGGTATGACATTCTAGCTTGTGGGGACCTTTAACCTACTTTCTACCCATGTTGTAATGACCCATAGAACCTACCTATAGGTCGGTCCATGTAAATTGCATTGCATTATGCATGTGTTTGGCCATTGTCTGAACCATGATGATCCCAAGTCCAATGCTTGAGCCAATCATAATTGTTTGAACCTTGTATGCTATGAATAAACTCAAGCCCAAAGGCCTGTGATTGAACTCTACTTGGTATGGAAACCAAAAATTGTTTCTTGAATCACTCTAAGCCCAATACTTGAGCCCATCAAAGGTGTATACGCATGATAAACATCAAAGGCCAAAAGCTCACAAGATGCATGCCTTTCAAGTGCAAGCCCAAGCCATTTCAAGCAAATACCAAAAGATCATAATCAAGGTTCAAGTCTTTCAAATGCAAGCCCAAGCCATTTCATCATAATCAAGGTTCAAGCATACCAAACCTCCAGCATCCTAAATGGACCAAGAAGAAGCAAGTGGCCCAACTTTGCCTCACTCTACATTTGGTTTGCAACATTATGGTTAAGCTTAAAATTTGTTTGTTTATTCCATGTTTCTATGTTTCTTTGAATTCAAAATTTTCATGTAGCATTTAATGAGCTTTGTTCATGTATATATATATTAAGAAAAAAAAAATTCAAAAAAAAAAATTCCAAGATTTCTAAATCTTTCCTAAAAAAAGGAAAAAAGTCTTCAGACTAGGGGCATTGAGCCCTTAAGTCATAAAAAATAAAAAATAAAAATAAAAATTCTTTGAACTAGGGGCATTGGACTTCCTAGTGATTTTTTCAAAAAGACCCATTTTTTTCTTTCAAAGATTTCAAGATTCTTTAAAGTCTTCTTTTCAAAATGGTACATGAGGATCCCTTGGACAAAACTTTTTCTAAATTAAGATGTTTAGAGGCTTGAACAATCAACTTGTACTAAGAAAGGGTTGATTTCATTTGATTCGTGTAAACACTTTTGCTAAATTACTTTGAATAAAAGAAGAAATGGTCTTATAAGGCAATCAAAGAAAATCTATCCATCAAAAAATTCAAAAGGCTCATGCACTCACTCCAAATTTCTGAAAACTTTTGTGTCTCCAATAGAGCATTCATACTTTTTCTTTTAAGAGGAATTTATTAAAAGAGCTCAAGTCACTGTCCCTACAAGTAAGCATTGCTAGGGATAGGAGGCCATCTTTGGTAAAACAAGATTATACCTTAATACCTAGAATGATCATTATCCATTGCTAGCCTATATGAGCCTTTAAACACTTAGCATCTTTTCGCATGAACCTACTAAAATCTAAACCTAGGATGGGAAAATTCAAAGTATGCATGCTTAAGTCTCATGTTAAAGAGGAGTTGACCTTGAGCTTCGAAGCTAATTGATAAAGCTCTCCTAAAGGACATGAATGACAAGTAGAGAATTCATTAAGCTAAAGATAAGAGATCATTAAAGAAAAATGAGCTTCCACTCAATCAAGGAAAGAGAAATGAAATTCCATGTGAGAGAAAGCAAAAAGTGCATCAAGTTTAAAGAACCTAAAATTCATCATGCCAAGAGGAATACAAGATTCATCTAAAAGAGAGTTCATTAATAAAGGAAAAGATTCATCAAGCATAGAAATGTGCAAGCGCATCGAGGCAAGAAAGAAGTCTAGAGAATGTATCAAAATGACTTGAGCTGAGGAAAACGAGGAAGACAAAAGATCTCCAAAAAATTTCATCCAATCAAGAGATGAAAAGCAAAAAAAAAAAAAAAAAGAGCCCGCTAGATTGAAAAACCAAAAGGACGGTTTAGGCAAAAGTTAGGGCTAAGGAAAAGAGGAAGAAGAAAAGAAAAAAAATTGGAAAATCCTATCAAGTTGGAAACTTGAAGATGCAACCTAAAAAGAGAAGAATTTTACAAGATGAAAGTCTAGAGGTATGATTCAAGATGAATGAGCATAAAAACAAAGGTTGATACAAGTGATCAATGAAGACTAGTGAGAATATGATAAACAAAAAATGAGAAAACTCCTTCAATACTTAATTTTTGAGTAATGCATACTTGGGGGAACATCATAAGGAATTTTGAGCCTTTTTATATCCTTCATTTCATAACCTAAACCCGCCCTACATTACAACCCATGAATAAGACCTCCTTGAAGTCTTGCTAATTGTAGGCTCATCTTAAACTCCAATAATATTTTTTTCTCTTGAATTAAAAAGGAAAAGTGCTTAAAATTGTCAAACCCCACAGGATGATATGTCCAAGGACAAAATTTCTCAAATTCTCAAATCCTCAAAATGACTCAAAAGAACTTCGAAATCTAGAGCACCCTTCTTGTGTGCACCCAACAACGTGATTCATAAATATTATCACATTTCATTTCTTGATTGCCTTTGGAGACTTAATTTGACGATGTTCAAAAAGATGAAGCAAATTTGATTACATGAGTTTAATGATCTTGATCCTTTCTAATCAAAGAGATTTTTTTGATTCTTAAACACTTTGATTTGCCAAAATGGTTGTTCAAAGGATAACCTCTTGTTTAAAAAAAAATCGAATTTTTTTTTCAAAAAAAAAAAAATTCTTTTTCAAAATCCAGTTCCCTTGAACTATGTCTTGACCTGATCCTCTATGAGAGAGGTACATAGGCAGCCTTTTAGAGGCTCGGTCCCAATCACCTAAACATCCTTGGAGAACAAAGTCAAAACAATGTGACAAAATTGTTTGGGTGCATGTTAGGTTAAGCCCATTTGTTTGCATCAAGCATGTTTAAACTTGGAGCATTGACCTATTTATATTGTGTGCAAGTTTTCATGTTTACAGGAACCAAAGATGGCGGACCATGATCTTCTTTCACGTTCCCCAATGATCACAACATCAAATGAATTCAACTTCAATCTAAGCATGGAATATGCCCCAAACTAGGGGCATTGGGTAAGTACTTCCAATTCATTTCAATGAATAAATCCATTATTAATTGAAATTATCTTTTATGCAGGAATTAAGTAAGGACTTATCCAGCAATTTGCATCAACTTCCAGCCAAAGTTAGTTCATTCAAAGGATAGGTTTTCCCAAAAAAAAAAAATCATGAATAAATCTTCATCTCTTTTACTCCATCTCCATCTTCATTTTCATCTTCCTCACTTTTTGATAATGAACAAATCTTCAAATCTCAAAAAAAAAAAAAAAAAAAGAAGAAGAAGAGAAGATAAAATTTTCAAAAAAAAAAAAAAAAGATAATTTTCAAAAAAAAAAAAAAAAGCAAAAAAAAAAAAAAAAAAAAAAGAGAGAGAAGAAAAGAAAAGAGAGAATTTTCAAAAAGCCTTGGGACTAAGGCATTGGGCTCGTACTTCTTAGGTTACCATAAAAAAAAAAAAAAAAATCATCAACCAAAATTTTCAAAAAAAAATGAAAATAAAAATCTCATCTATAAAAATTTTCAATTCCTTCAAAAAATTCAAGATTTCCAAAAAAAAAAAAAAAAAATTAGGATTTCCAAATGTTTCCAAAAAAAAAAAAAATCTTCATTAAATTCTTCTTCAAGAACATAAAGCTATGATCTTCTCCCATATTCTCCAGTGGTGCAACATCAAGTCAATTGTCCACCCTCAACATGGAAGATGTCCCAAACTAGGGGCATTCGCCAAGTATGCTAGTCTTTTCAATGAATAACTCCGTTACTAATTGAAAATATTTATTTTGCAGGTATTAGGGTAAAAGGCCCACAAACATCAGCATGAATAATGCCTCTCAAATCCTTCAGCCTCTAGGAAGCACGCCCAAACTTCAATCTATCGGACCTCTGGAAAGCACGTCCAAACTTCAAATCCACGGACCTCTGGGAAGCACGTCCAAAATTCAATTCCATCGAACCTCTGGGAAGCATATCCAAACTCAAATCTATCGGACCTCTGGGAAGTACGTCCAAATTTCAAATCCATCGGACCTCTGGGAAGCACATCCAAACATCAATCCATCAGACCTTTGGAAGCACGTCCAAAATCCAATTCCATCGGACCTCTGGAAGCACGTCCAAACTCAAATCCATCGGACCTCTGGAAAGCACATCCAAACTTCAATCCATCGAACCTCTAGGAAGCACGTCCAAACTCAAATCCATCGGGCCTCTGGGAAGCACGTCCAAATTCAAATTCATCGGACCTCTGGGAAGCATGTCCAAACTTCAATCTATCGGACCTCTGGGAAGCATGTCTAAAATCCAATTCCATCGAACCTCTGGGAAGCACGTCCCATCTCCAATCCATCGGAACTCTGGGAAGCACATCCAAATTCAATTTCAATGGACCTCTGGGAAGCACGACCAAACTTCAATCCATCGGACCTCTGGGAAGCATGTCCAAATTCAAATTCATCGGACCTCTGGGAAGCACGTCCAAAATCCAATTCCATCGGACCTATGGGAAGCACATCCAAACTCAAATCCATCAGACCTCTGAGAAGCACGTCCAAATTCAATTTCAATGGACCTCTCGGAAGCACGTCCGAACATCAATCCATCGAACCTCTGGGAAGCACGTCCAAACATCAATCCATCAGACCTCTGGAAGCACGTCCAAAATCCAATTCCATCGGACCTCTGGAAGCACGTCCAAACTCAAATCCATCGGACCTCTGGAAAGCACATCCAAACTTCAATCCATCGAACCTCTAGGAAGCACGTCCAAACTCAAATCCATCGGACCTTTGGGAAGCACGTCCAAATTCAATTTCAATGGACCTCTGGGAAGCACGTCCAAACATCAATCCATCAGACCTCTGGGAAGCATGTCCAAACTTTAATCCATCGGACCTCTGGGAAGCACATCAAAATTCACATCAAATCTCTGGGAATCACGTCCAAACTTCAATCCATCGGACCTCTGAGAAGCACGTCCAAACTTCAATCCATCGGACCTCTAGGAAACACGTCCAAATTCAAATCCACGAACTTCTGGGAAGCACGTCCAAAATTCAAACCATCGGACCTCTAAGAAGCACGTCCAAATTCGAATCCATCAGACCTCTAGGAAGCACATCCAAACTTCAATCCATGAACCTCTGAGAAGCACGTTTGAACTTTAAATCCATGGACCTCTAGGAAGCACATCCAAAACTCCAAATCAATCGAACCTCTAGGAAGCATGTCCAGAATCCTCATTTCGTCATAACCACTGGTAAGCATGTCTTTACTCACTTTTTTTTTTAAACATAAAAAAAATAAAAATAAAAATAAAAATTGCATGCATGAACTGCGTTTGGACCTGATCCTTCAATTAAGAGGTATGTAGGCAATCTCCCTTAACATTCGGTCCACATTTTGATCCATAACGTGACCGTCTACATTTTTATCTACATGCATCCTACATTAACCACAATTAAATACAGATTGCAAAGTTAGGTGTCTCTTTCATACATTGACATTCGCTTTTCAAGCTCTGCCAATGAGGGGCATTCTGTTGACACCCCATTTTGCAACCTGTATTTAACTTCACATGGAAGGTAAAAAGGTAATTTTGTCTTGGAAATATGTATCTTGACTCTGGCCATTAGATCCTTAATCTCATTTCACTAAAATGATCTTGATGTTGTAACAATAAAATCGACTGGTCATAAGCCCTAATCGGACCACCAGATTGAAAGTTACCATCAAATCAAGTTTTAATGGCTGAGATGCACAATCACAAATAGAGTCCGACTATATGTGATTATGAACAATTGATTTCAATTTGTTATATGTGTAATCAATTTAATATCAATGATGTGTCATAATTTGATTGGTTAGGATTACATTTTATGGTGAGGTTGCATACATTTAATTAATTAGATAGTTAAACATTAATTATTCAATGAGTAATTTATTCAATTATCTTTTAATTAGAGTAAATTTGAAACTAATTAAGTCTAAAATTGGAGTGATTGGAGCCATTTAATGTTAATTGGGAGCTAATTTGGGACCTATTAATGTTAATTGTGCTGAAACCATTTTCAAATAAATGACATCTGCTCACCATTTCATTGATATCTCTCAGAATGTTTTGAATTTGTGAATGAGGTTAATTTTCTCAGAAACTAGACATCCAGGGATTTAATTTGAGCATAAGAACGAGACAATTCCTATCATAATCGAGTCAGATATGATTTTTCGAAGTTGGCTCTACAGGCTGTTATAGTAGCTACAGGAAAACCGAATTTTGGCTTGCTCCTCACTCCTATCAATCTTTCCATTTAATGCACCAGATTTTCACAAGGCTAAAATGAGGTCTAGGTTCATGATTCTTTGTCAACCCTCATTAATGGCCTTCCATTCATATTCTCTCCACCACTATTATATAAACCCTCCCTTTCCTTCATTCCAAAGCACACAAAAAAACCCCATCTCTTCTCTCCTCTTGAGTTCTAGTGAAGTTAAGTAGTCTTGTCATATCTTGGTCTTCCTGAGACTCAAGGTATTGAGTGAGACTCACTTTCCCTCTCCTAGTTTTTCTTTTCTTCACCCTTAGGACCTCCACCAAGAGTCTTCTTCTCCACCGTATGGATCTTGCATAAAGGTATAATCCATTTCCCTAACTAGTTTATTGTGTTGCCATGATGAGAATTTAGGATTAAAGCATGATAGTGATTATTTAAATTCTCTTGAATATGTTCGAATGTTCTTAAATTTTCTTATGTGTTCTTTACATGTTCTTGGTTGTTCATCACATGTTCATGCATATCACTAGTTTTGATCTTAAATCTACATCAAAAATATGGAAAATATGTTTGTTTCATAATTCTTTCAAATCCTTGAATCTAGGTTATCACCATCCACACACATTCACTAAAATTTTATTTTTCAAATCCAAATGCAATGTTTAATAAATTGAATTAAGGTTTATCACATGCACACACATTAAATTCAACATGTAAGTTGATTCATATATTAGATGATATGATATGATTGTTGACCACCATAGTCTAGAAAACCAGTTTCACAGGGCAAGGTGGGTGCCTAACACCTTCCCACCTTGTAACATAGCCACCAAACTTAGGTCAAAGGTTAGTAGATCAAATGCTTATCCATGTAATTTTCAATTTCTAAATTGTAACTAGGAAACGAAACCATGTACTTTACCTTAGATTGTATCTAGGACCAAAGCCATGTAATTTTCCTATGATCAATGTAAATTCAAATTTCAAATTAATAAAATGACGAATGTTTCAATTATAGTTTTCTTATTTTTACAATAATTAAATAAGTGGCGACTCCATGATAAAACCCTTAATCTAAAAGGGAAAATATAACTAGTCGAACCACCATTTTGAGAGGCAATAACATGACTCCACCCATTCACGTGAGTTTGGCTCAACACAATCTAAAAAAGGGGACCGGGGGCGTGGTCTCTCACAACATTTGCTATGATTTCATCTAAAGTGATTGCAACCAAAATGGAAATAGAGCCTATATTTTGTGAAAAACGTATAATTCGTAGAAAGAAACAATTTGATGAGAATGCCAATGATGAGATAAAACAATTTGCTGAAGAATCTTTTAGAATTAATTATTTTTTATATATAGTGGATCAAGCTATTTCATCAATTGAAAATAGGTTTGAACAATTTCAAATATATGAAGATATTTATTTTTATTTTTTAATTTGGAAAAACTAAAAGCACCAGATGATAATAGTTTGAAAAAATATTGTCTTAATCTCAAAAGTTTTCTCAAACATGATGTTTATTAGGATATTGATGGCTTAGATTTACTTTCAAAACTAATAGTTTTAAAAGAAGTTATGCAAATAGATGAAAATACTCCAATTAATATACTTAATTATTTAAAAAGACTAGATTCTTTTTTGATAGGCCAAAAATGTATTGACTCATTTGGTAAATTAATTAATTAATTAATTATCCAAGTGAATTAATTAAATTCAATTACATGCAATAAGCATGGTAGCACGAATAAATCATCAACTAAGTTAAATGCAATGAAAAATATATTTGACACAGATGATTTGTTTACGAATGGGAAAAACTACCGAGGCAAAACCCCACAGGGTGAATTTAACGTCACCACTCCTAGGATTCCACTATTATCAAAAAAATTGGTTACAAGTAAAAAGAATCCCAGTACCTAATACCAACCTGCAGTTAAACCCTTACCCCAATACCCAATTGAACTTGTAATGTAGCGGCAATCTTTCCGTTCAATGCACGAATCCTAGTATGTGACTAACCAATAATGTACGGATCCCATTACGTGACTAACAAACCTGTTAGGATTAGTGTCCTTAAATCCCGCTATGTATGACATTATGTATGACTTAATGTCGTGATCAATAAAGTTATTTTATTATTCTCTAAAATAATGGTAACATGAATATTGGACATTGTCATATAGTCCATGAGATACATAGTATATGATTTATGTGATTTAGTCACAGAAGATATAGATCACAAGTTTTTTGTAAACTTAGAATTATAGTTCATAGTCTGTGATGAAATTGGGCATTTCATCTGTGAAGATTATAACATATCAACTAAGATGATTTGTATTGATTATGGAAGTGGAGACTTCTAGTTGGTATGTTGATATGTTTTAAGAGTTAAGACATTTTGAACTGGACCACTGTGAGATTTATTATTCTCCTAATGACTGTCAAATGAATAATAAATCTCATGAATTCTATTTACATGAACTCTTAATCTTGAGAGAATAATGGACCTGGTCATGAGCTGTAGGTTGCTTTGATATATCAAGGGTGAGATTTAAAGTCACGATCAAAACCTTAGTATGTTGGGCAGCCACATTTAGTGTTGATGGAACATATATTCTCAAGATGGAATTCATAATCTCTTAACAAAGATATAAAATATTCCCTTGAAATAAGTTTAATGGGTTTGGTTATTCAGAGTGTTAGGCCTAACTACTTTAGTAAGAAGTTACTAAAGTATATATTTATGAAATTGGATATCATAAATATATGATTAATAACTTAAAGGATTAAACCGGGTATTTAATAATTAAGATTTAGTAATCTTCAAAGTGGTAGTCTATATTCATGACTTTATATTACTACGAATATTTTATGAAGTGGTTGCATGTACAATAAAGTCTTGGGATATAATTTATTAATAAGGCCTAAAGTGCAATTATATTTATATTTATATAGTGGTATTACATATAATTAATGGTAACTTTAGACTTGTCAAGAGTTGATAGAAAAGCCCAAGGCCCATTGGAGCTAGAGTCTTATTTATTCCCTTTTGGTCCCACTCCAAGCCACATACTAAAACCCAATTAGAATGGCCCAAAAGGCTAGCCCAGTTAAATAATTAGTTATAAAGAGAGAAACATACAGATTTTTATAAGTGTTGAACAAGGAATGAAATGGTGTGTATGTAAGTGTAAGCCACTCTCTTATTCTCCCATGGGAACTGATTGAGAGACCACATTTCTTGGGTGTAAAGTGGAATTGGAGTGAAGATTAAAAGTGTTCCTAAGTACTTTTGATCTTTGGTTTTAAATTTCACCACACCAAGGTACGCTCTCTTCTTTTTGAATTCTGAAATTTACATAGTACATGTTAATGATTGCAAATGAAGTAGATCCGTTAATTTTCCACTGCGTATGTTATGTATGCGATACAAACATTATTTATCTTGCAAAACCAACTTGAGGAAGATATTGGCTGCAAAGTTCTTTAGTCCATCCAACAATGAAGATTAGGAAGCTCTTTGGTTACAAAACCCTTGGCACAAAGACGCAATAGCCTCTAGAAAGAATATAATGAACTAGGGCAAATTGTCTCCAGTCACAATATGCATGTAACAACAAGTGCAACAATCTCATGACAGCCTTTAAAATAATCCTTATATATGTCTAGGGTTGTAAGAAAAGAAACCCTACACAAATATTCATAGATATGCGTAAAATCAGATCTGAAAATTCTAATTTCTTAATTCTTGATAGATTCAACTTCTATCGAGCTTCAACATTAAATCTCGATAGAAAGGATTTTGTCGAGATATCTATTGAGCTTTACTGAACAGCACTTCTTCACTTATTTCTTAGTCAAACTTGTATGGCTTCAATACTAAACTTGAACACTTGTTTCTTGAAGTACTAAACTCATCCTAGATCTGCCCAATTACAAGTAAAGTATGTTTTGTCAAAAGATTAGCCAATTTACATAACATATGTCTCTAACAATCTCACATATGTCCTAACAATCTCCCCCTTTGGCAATCTGTGACAAAACCACAACAAACAAATGAATCATGAGAGAAGCCTTAAATCACTTAACTCGTAATCACTGGTTGAATTACAAACAAAGATAACCCTAACACAAACTTTTGAAAAATTTTGCAAGAAGAGGGCTCATGGCATGATAGATTTTCACAACTTGTATTTTTGAAACACTTTAAAGAAAAATCATCAAGGAATCTTAGTGTGAAACAAAAATAAAGATTGCATACATAAAGAAACATGTGTATAAAGAGAGAAAAGAAACAACACATGGAGAGATAGGTGAAGAACAACATACATCATATATATATATATATATGAAAATAAATACAATATGAAGCAATTGAAGAACGGATGAAAATGTATGTAAATTGTCCGGTTTCTACAAGTCTGAAGAGCTAAGAATTGCCAAGCAGACCAATTGGCAAAAATGGCTTCGTCAAAAGAATTTGACCAGATCAACCAAACAAGAGTAGAAATTCAAATGAAGCCAAGCATTGAAGAGATGAGTATCCTTCCAATTCAACCAACCAATGACTAGACAACTCTAACAATCGACTACTCAAGGAATGAGAATTTATTGAGCAATCCTCAAGAAGCGAGGAAGACAAAGGGCACATGGGGGCAATGCCATGCATATACAGGTTGCATGGTTTGGGAGTCTCCACTTGGTTTAGGCCCAAAAACCAAAATGAAGGTTTGCTTATTAAAGTCTAAGTCTAGAGTTAAGGTATGGGAATAGGAATGTGTTAGGCACCAAACCCCACTCAGCCTGTGGGTTGGTCTTTACTAAATTGCTAGGCCATATTTAAGTAAGGAAAATATTAACAAAGCCCAAAGTCTAATCATGCAATTATCAAAATTAAAACACACAAGACAAATATAAGATTAAAAAATAATATAAAAGGAAACAGTTTCTTGCGATTAAAAGCCTCCTCTTCTTATTATTTTGTTTGTTTTTTGTTTTTCTGTTTCTTTGTTTTTGCTTTCGGATCTGGGTTTTGGGTGGTCGCTAATGGTTGAATAGGTTTTGGTGGTCTTGGAGGTGGTAGTTTGGTGGTGTTTTAGGGGTGTTGATGGTTCGGTTAGCTTGCCTGTGGTGTTGGATTTGCTAGGTTGCTAGCTTTTTTTCTTTTTTTACAGATTCCCCCCCCCCCTCCCCCCCCCCCCCCCCCCGGTCAAGGCTTTTTTTAGCTAACTTGAGTTTGTGTTTAATTTTTTTGTTTCTAATTAAAGGAATTTGAGAATTTTAGTTTAGGTTGGTGAGAATTTTCAAAGGAACCAAACAAAGGAAAATAATTTTCACAGCATTTTCGTGTACACAATCAAACTTGGTAAAATATTTTATAATGAAAATGTTTCACAGAAAATATTTTCAACGTAAAATATTTTATATTTACAAATATTTTTCTTCAAAATAAATGGAAAGTAATATGTAAAAGCACTAGCCCAAAACTCACTCATAATACATAATTTAAAAAAAAAAAAATACTTCTATTAAAAGAAGTTTAGATTTTCAATCAAACATTACCTACTTCATTAGATCTTTGTAAATATGTAAAGACAAGTGTGGTTCTTTTAAAAGCCAAACTTGTTATTAGTTAGTTTTCATTAGTTCACATGAGTTACTTTTAAACTCGAACTTGTTATTAGTTAGTTTTCTTTAACATTAATAGCACCACTTCAATCCACCATTCCCATGCATAAGTGTGGGTTACATACTAGTACTAATAAAGAACCGATTGATTCATATGATGTGATATTTTCTGGATTTTAAGATTTAGTAGATACCAATTAGGGCACATTTGGTACACTAAATACAGATTACGACAAGAATAATAATCTTCATTACTGGCAATAAAATGTATTGTAATGGAATATATAAACATATTCATACATTTGGTTGTAAGTTGTAACATTAAAATAAAACTTAACATTTATATTTATAAATTATATTACCTAAATAAATAAATAAAATTTAATTTGAGAGAGAATGTTTTTTTTTTTTAAGTAATTGTTATGAACATATGGAAAGTTTAAATATTTAGAAATTTATTATTTTTAGAAATAATTACATCTACTAAGGAATATCAATTACAACTCTTTTAGAAAGTCATAATTATTCTTATTTTGAAGAATAACCATTCATAATGAATGACTATTCTCTGTAATAAAAATATAACCAAACTACATAATAATTTTTTCTAGGAATAACTATTATATATTACAATATCTATTACAATTTACCAAACATGCCTATAAGAAAAATAATATAGTATAAAATAGATTATCTATTAATAATTTCAGTAGGTATTTGTGAATATTTGATGTCAAGTGGGCTCCTTTTGAAAGATAGGTCTCTATAAATTAGTTCATTATTTTTTAGATATTAATAAAGAAACAATCTAACTTATATGATGTGATATTTTACGAATTTTAAAATTTTAGTAGTGTGATTCATCAAATTATGCATTACATACACCAAAAGGTCATATTTGTGATTTTTCACCCAAAAAAAAAAAGTTAAATTTGCAGGAGAAGATCACCTTCCATTGAATCCTCTAATTCCCTAAGTTTTTTTTTTTATTAAATATAAATCATGTAACCATAGTTATTAAACCTGGCCTAAACATTAACCCAATCTATGAGCTGGGTTACTAGGTCAATGATTCAACCAGTGGATCACTGGTCAAACCGCAAGGTCAAATACAAAATTTTAAAAAATAAATATACAAAAATAAGTATGAGAAATTATAACATAAATATAGAAATTTAAAAAATAGGCATATGCCTAAATTAAACTGCCCAATTGGCCATTATAATTCAAAATCAAGGTTCACAATAACAAAGTAGCCTTTTGATAGGATGAGAGTCTTAGAGGTGAGTAGAAAAACAAAGAAGAACATTTTTTTTTTTTTTAATTCTTTAGGTTTTTTTCCTCTTTTTAAATTATCATATTATGACACATTAAATAGTAAATAAATCAATAAAATAGACTTATAGATGTAATTTTACAAATTTTAGAAGCCCAACTAGGTGATAAAACCTATACAGATTACATACGTCGCCACAAAATTGCCAAAATTGACCAAGCCTTGTGAATAAATGGTCCATTTAATCACTTGAACTAGTTTAGGTGTCGAGTTTCCAATCAGAATGGTCAAATCAGTCCGAGTTTAACAACCATGCATTCATGTGATGTTTAAAAATCATATAAATGCTAGATGTGCAATATAATTGAACGGTTTTTAGACCCCTTAACACAACCGGATTAACCTAGTTAATTAGCCAAGTGATTACTTAGTCCAAATTTCAGATCTAGGTTATCACAAACAAACAATCATATCATGTAAATAGCAGCAGAAATATAAATAACACAAAGATATGATGACCCAGGAAAACTAAACTGGTAAAAAACCTAGAGAGGATTTAACCTAGCTATCCTCAAGGTAAAAAGCAAATCCATTAGAAAGAATCGAAGTTCATACAATAAGACTTACAAGCCCCCATGCTCGACTTCTTATTGCTACCCACTAGTAGAACTTACTGACACAACCACGTGCAAGCTCCAAGACCATGGACTCCTTCTTTCTTTGGCCTTTACAAAACATAAACACCCACGTCTATGACTTTGAGATCCCACTCAAAGGTTTAGCAACAAAAACTCTCCTATTTGTAACTCTAAGACCACCCTTGAAGGTTTAGATCATTAGCACCTTTGATGACTAGAGAAGGCAGCAACTTCTACAACTCCAGATCTTGAGATTCTTCAAGGAATAACACCGGTAGAAGACATAAGAGAGCTTTTAGGTATAAAACCCTAGATCTACAAAAGAGGCACAAGATGCACTCTAATCTCTCTAAAAAGCTCTGAAAACCCTTCCTAAGGTTAGCTTATAATGTCCTTTAAATACTAGAAAAAAGGGCTTGTTATTTGGGCTTCAAATGGATAAGTTATGGCCTTTTACGTTTTGCTGATTTTACTGATATGCGATTTTCGATCAATCGAAAATCCCTAGCATCAATCGAACCAACCAGCTTGTAACTCACTTCTTTTTATCCCGAACTTAAGTTTTTTGTCTTGGGCTTCAATGTAGACCATTCTAAACTAGTGAGACTTAGTTTTTGTCATGTTTTGTCATGGTTTGCCAACATTATGAACTCAAAACCTAACAATCTCCTCCTTTGGCAATCCATGACAAAACACACATACAACATAATGCCCATATACAATAAAATGCCCAAATACATCACACATCCCAATCTAAAACTCCTAACCTAGAAGTTGCAAGAAGAGGTAGAAGGTCTTGATCAGAATGTACTTGTCTTTCCTGAAACACTCAACAAACACATTACCGCATGTGTGGAAAGAAAGACATATAGACAATAATATGAAATAGAATATAAAAAAATAGATTCTAACTCTCCCCCTAAGTTAGATACATCAAAAAGTTTTTATATTCTCCCCCTAAACAAAACAAACAGAAAACAAACAAGTCATCTATGTCTCCCCCTTTTTGTCACGTATTGACAAAGACTACCTAATCAGAAGGTAGACAGAAAACATACACAACAGAGTAAGAGAAAATAGAGACAACTCCCCCTATGAACAACAAAGGGTAAAAACAAGCTTCTCCCCTTATAAAAATAGGAAAAACACATCAAGTTTTGGGGAAAAATAGGAGGTGGGGGGGGAATAAATAAAAAGACACAAACCAAGTTTTAAAAAAATTAAGTTGAGGATACACATGAAGAAAAAATATTCTCTCTTTTAATAAAATGCAAATATGGCACTATGTGACCCATAAGTAGTTGCATGAGTAGAGAAAATATTTGCACATTGATTATCCATCATATCTCTTAAGAAAAATATTTTCTACAGTTCACACATAAAAAAGGCATATACTAGAAAGTACATAACTCAAAAATTAATCAATCAATTTTTTGATCAAGTTGAGTACCCAATTTAGCAAAGTGTATACACGTGTGAAAACAATGAGAGATATGACTGCAAAACTGCAATATGGATACAGAAATCAATGCAATGCATGTGAATCCTAAACATAAATGATGCATAAAAAAATATGTCATAATGCATGCTCTAATGCAGTGAAACTAGGTTCAATTGAAGTTTCAATTTCACAAAATTGGTTTGAGTATAGAGTTTCTAACAAAAACCCAAAAAAAAATTGAAAACCATTTGAATGTTTTGAAATAAATTGACAAATTTATCATGACACAGGGTTGAAAATAAATTAGAATGACCAATTTCATCAAAACAACAAGCCAATTTTATCAATTGAACCCAATTGAACAAAATCCCAAATTCGGATCAAATTCAAACCCTAGAATTTTCAATTTTTCACAAAACTTCAAATTGATCAAATTAACTATCATAGATCATGAATATATCCATATAGTAACAAAACCCATTGATCAATTTCACAAAATAAGGCTTAATTAAACAAAAATCCCAATTTATGCATAGTCCAAAAATTTACCCAAAAACCTTGAATTAATGCATGAAAACATGAAAAACAATGCAAAAGAAAGGGTAATATGGACATATCGGCTTATGGAGAGAGAAATCTTGCAAGAAATTAGGAAGAAAACGACAAAAATTTTGTTGTGGAGCCTTGCCAAGTCGGAGAGAGAGAAAAGGTTTGAAAAAGTTTTGAAAAAGTAATTTGAACAAGTCAAAAACAGTATATTTAAAAACTTGATTCACGATATTCTATTGATCGAAAATTACATTCGATCGACCGAATCAATCCGAGACTTTTAAAAAGAATATAGCACATTTTCGATTGATCGAAAAACAGAATGGATCGATCGAAACAGGCAGAGGCTCACAAAAATTTTAGAAAAAAAACAGTTTTGAAAAAGAATAAACACATTTTGGGCATGACTCTCAAAGCATTAAAATTGAAGAACAAAATACATGAGTATGAGATGAAATGCTTTTCCAAAAACCTAATTTTGAAGCCCAGTTTCTCAAAGAAAATTAAAGCCATTCTTCCTTTAAATTCTCAAGGAAAAAAAAATGTTTTGCATAACACTCAAGGTACTTTCAAACTTGGTTGGATAGACCAAAAACACACACAATACCATGTACAGTGTTTAGCAAAGAGTAACTTGTATAATATGTGCAACTAGCAAGAGTTTGAGATACATGTGAGGTGATATGTGAACAGCAATCAATCATAAATTCTACAAAATTCATTACATAGAATTCAAAAGAGACTATCAACTAAAGAGTTACATCATATAACTCCCACATCTCCTAAAACATAAGCTTGCAATCATGTAAGTTTCTTGAATTTTGCCTCATAATTATGTGAATTTGGCATCAAGCCTAATAGTACACACCAGTTTTAATTATGTGAATTGGCATCAAGTCTAATAGTACACACTAATTTTAAGTATAAGTAATTAACCGAGGCTACACCTTATGTTCTTTTTGTGCATGTGCTACACTTTCTCGAGCACAAAATCTTATGATATGCACTAAGGTGTTCATGATTAACTAGTGAACAATGGTGAGATGGTTATTTATTCATTTCTCAAAAGAATCAAGTCCGACAGTCAAATAACATGTGACTTTAAGATTAAGACAAAGTGATAAACACCATAAACATCTTTCCCACACAACATGTACTACAAAGTTTCAACTAGTCAAGGGCAATAAATAAGCTCATCAAAACTAAACAAGGTACATAAACTTGTTATGTAAAGATAATATGATCAATCCTTGATTATAAATCTAAGATGTGAAATACAAAATACAAAAATCTTTTTGGTTTAAAAAAAATTTTATAACTGTAAGGTTGAATTTAATCAACCAATTAATTGGCTTTATTCCATGACCAATTTGCTTGTAATTTAGCACTTAGCAACCCTGTATTTAGGTGGGAAAATTGTAAGGGTAGTGTGTGAGAAGATGTGAAGAAAAACTCAAGAGTGTGCAAGAAAAACAAAGGCTCGCGGCTAGAGCTCGCGGGTGGATCGTGACTGGCAAGCTACCAAAAGCTGGCATGTGAGAGGCACACTGGGAAGCTGAAGGGTTGCGCCAGCTGTCACGCTACAGGACAAAAGTTCCAGACTGGCCAAGCCGTTACGTCGCGACTTGAACTCGCGACTTGGACAAGCCGCGAGACCAAGTCGCCAACTTGCCCTATTTGGCAAAAACTGACGTTTTGCATTCCCTTCTCACCCTACTATATATATACCCTTATACCTATCATATTGAGAGAGTTTCCAGAGAGAATTTTGTGAGAGAAAACCCTAGAGAAAAACAAGATTGCCTCATCCCCAATCTTCATCTAAAGAGACTCTACAAATTCCTCTACTCTCTTTCTCTCCATTGTCATACTCTTTAGAGGTCATTTACCAAACCCTTATCTCACCACACCCACGTCTGTGAGAAGGTCCATTTAGTGCTTAGGGAAGCAGTTTGGAAAGGAACCAATATACATTGGTTGATGCTATGGTCAAGTAGCGGAATCCGGCAAGCTAAAGAAGAAATAGGTTTAGCGTAACCTCGTTGGAGCAAGAAGCTTGAAGGGCATAGGTACTTGGGTAGATTAGGCTTGGAGGGTCTTCTGCTGTTCATGTATCCCAACTATATTCTTTAGTGGATTTTATCACCGCTTGGAGGGCGGCAGAGAGGTTTTACGCCGAGGACTTCAGTTTCCTCTTCGATAACACATCCCGTGTTGTCCGTGTGTTTGCATCTCTCTTTCCTTTATCTTTGCCTTATATTTACTGTTGCGGATATGTTTATATTTGGCTTAGATTGTTTTATCAATTCTGTTATAAGCTTGTTATCATATTCCGTACATTAATTGTTTGATAAAAAGCTTGAATTGGTATTTTTGTATCTGAAGGTCTAAACGTTCAAGGGTGTTTCATACCCGTATTGAACTTTCAAAGACAAAAAACAAAAAGCACATATTATGCTAAATGAACAATGCAAAAGCAATGAATGATAGTGCTAAACTAAGATATAGAGGGTACACAAACAAGAAATATCAATTTCTTAATTAACCCTTGAGTACATGTATAAATTAATACATACTCACACAAAATCAAAAAAAATTTAGCACTTATATAACACATGTTATTCAAGTTTCTCCACAATGTAAAACATGTTCTAAATCAAGAGAGAGATATTATAATCATGTAATCCTCAAAAAAAATCTGACACAAAATAAAATATTTTGGTCTTTTTGAAATTTTTCAATGTTTTTGGATTTTTTTTTAAATAAAAAACAACCTAAAAAAAAAAAACAACCAAAAATAGAAACAAGACATGTCCACAAACAATTGAAAGAATTAAAATAGAGACAAGTCAGCAACACTCACCTTGGAGAATTTTTTCTTGCCCATATAGCACGAGTCTTCGGCTATGTAGGTGAAAATCCATGAGAAGTAGAGTGTATTTAAGGGATTACACTAATTTTCTAAGAAATACTAAAATCCTGCAAATTCTTTTCACAAGCCAACAAGCTCAAATTTTTCAAAAGAATATGAAACAATTTATATGGACTTATGGCAAGAGAAATATCATCACATATCCTAGATTGACATACAGAATGTTTCAATTTATAAGAATTAGGACAAATGTGACCACAGACACCACAAAAGTGGTAGACAGAAACAAATTTAGGAACATCAGTATTCCTAGTGGGGTTTTCGGTCACAGGTTTTGGTTCTTGCCTCAACAAAGAACAATTTGGTCTAATATGACCAACAACACCACAAAGGTGGCAGGTAGGCACAAAAACAGATTTCTTTTACACACTACCAGCAGGTTTAGACATAGGTTTAGAAACTTTAGCGTCTACATCAGAACTTTTACCTTTGTCTAACCTAGCAAAATAAACCTTTTCTTTATTATTCCTCTTGAAAGGAGGTATATAAATTTTCTCAGTTTTAGGCTTAAGAGAAACAGAAACACTTCTGTTATCAACAACAGGCTTGGTACTAATCAAATTTTCAATTTTAGCTTTAGATTCAACTAACTCTTGTTCCAAGCTTCTCATCTTCTCATCTTGAAAGGAAATTTGATTTCTCAAAAATTCATTCTTTTTATTTGACTCATCCAATCTCACAATCAATTCCTCTTTTTCAAGATTAGCCAATTTTAACTCTTCTTTAAATTTCTTAGAACTTTTCAAATATTTAGATAATTCCTTATGAAGAGTTTCACAGACATCAATAAAATCAACAGAAACAACAGTGTCCTTTTTATTCAAATTATCACAAACATGACCAGAAAGACACTTCAAATTATCCATGATAACAGGGGTCAAGGATCAGCTCTTAGATCAAAAGATCTAAAACAAAAGAGCTACCTGCTCTAATATCACTTGAACAGTTTTTAAACCCCTTAACACAACCGGATTAACCTAGTTAATTAGCCAAATGAATACTTAGTCCAAATTTCAGATCTAGGTTATCACAAACAAACAATCATATCATGTAAATAGCAGCGAAAATATAAAAAACACAAAGATATGATGACCCAAGAAAACCAAAGCGGTAAAAAACCTGTGAAGGATTTAACCTAGCTATCCTCAAGGTAAAAAGCAAATCCATTAGAAAGAATCGAAGTTCATACAATAAGACTTACAAGCCCCCACGCTCGACTTCTTATTGCTACCCACCAGTAGAACTTACTGACACGACCACGTGCAAGCTCCAAGACAATGGACTCCTTTCTTTGGCCTTTGCAAAACACAAACACCCACGTCTGTGACTTTGAGATCCCACTCAAAGGTTTAGCAACACAAACTCTCCTGTTTGTGACTCCAAGACCACCCTTGAAGGTTTAAATCATTAGCACCTTTGATGACTAGAGAAAGCAGCAACTTCTACAACTTCGGATATTGAGATTTTTTTTAAGGAATAACACCGGTAGAAGACATAAGAGAGCTTTTGGGTACAAAACCCTAGATCTACAAAAGAGGCACAAGATGCACTCTAATCTCTCTAAAAAGCTCTGAAAACCCTTCCTAGGGTTAGCTTATATTGTCCTTTAAATACTAGAAAAAAGGGCTCACGATTTGGGCTTCAAACAGATAAGTTATGGCCTTTTTACGTTTTGCTAATATGCAATTTTCGATCAATCGAAAATCCCTAGCATCAATCAAGTATCAATCGAACCAACCAGCTTGTAACTCATTTCCTTTTATCCTGAACTTGAGTTTTTTGTCTTGGGCTTCAATGTAGACCATTCTAAACTAATGAGACTTAGTTTTTGTCATGTTTTGTCATGGTTTGCCAACATTACGAACTCAAAACCTAACAATAATACTTGAAAGCATCTTCAAGAAAAATAGCTCCTACCATCTCAATAATAATAATAATAATAATAATAATAATAATAATAGTAATGAAAATAATAATAAAGTTGTATTTTTTTTTTTTAACCTTTCTGCAACAAAAATCAAATTGAGGAACTAAAAGGAAGTACCTCTCTTATTTTAGCAGATCAAGGATAGTGGCTATAGTAAATGAGAGCAGCGGTGACGATTAAGCTAGCTGGACTTTTCTTCTTCTTTTTTCTTTATTTTTTTTCTTCTTGTTTTGAGAAGTGAAGCAAAGTAAAATTAAAACGATGGGATGAGGATGATAACACAAAAAACTGCAACGATGATTATGGTAAAAAGTCGGAAAGAGCAACTATAATTTTTTTTTTTTTTAAGAACTAGAGCAAAGTAAAACCAAACTAAGAGGATGACTGCAACGAAAATTAATGGCGTAAAGTAGAGAGTATCAAACTCTTTTTTTTTTTTTTGAAAAGTGGAGCAAAATAAAACCAAAGTGAGAGGGTAAAGATTGACGAAACAAAAGATGCTGCGAAAATGATTTCAGAGGAAAGGAGAAACGAGGAAAGTAGAATAGGAAAAGTTTTTTAATGGACCTCAACAGAAGAGAGTTTCTTTTCAATTATTATTGTTTTGCTTTTTGAAAATTCTAGATCCACAACTTGGAATGAATCTTTTAAATTATTAGATAGTGGCAGGCAGAATTAAAGTACTTTGTGTTTTTTCTCCCTGGTTTTTCCTATTCTTTTCCGTTGTTTTTGTTGACCATATTTTTATTGGATAATGCCAAATATCAGAACTAAAAGGTTGTTTGGTAAATGTTTTTAAACAATAATTTTTAGTTTTTAATTAATATTTTATATATTTTAATATATTTTTTTACTCACATGTATTTTTATAAATATTTTTAAATAATAATTTTTAATTTTTAAACACAGATATCAAACGGCCCAAAGCATATGCGTCCATACGCTTTGTGATTTAAGATGTAAATTCTGAAAGTTGTAGGGGCTGAAAAATATTTGCCAATGTGGTGTGATTGGGGTGTGACTTTAATAGGTCATATTATTTTACAGCTCATGCTTTATCTTCACTTCCGCTGTTTGTATCGTACTTTCTCATAAATATAGATACGTTTTTTTTTTTTTTAATGTTTTTGATAGACATGACAAAATGGGCAGGTCGAGTCGAATTACGGGTCAAAAACGGGTCATTTTAAGCGGGTTAAAAACGAGTTTGAGTCAATCGGGTTGTGGGTCAGGTTGACCTGTATTTTTCACATGAATTTTTTTTTTTTTTTTTTATAAAAAAAATAATATGTATTTATCATTTGGAAAGTTATGCAACATATTACTTGATATAAAATGCATTATTTTAAATTTACCACTTATATCAAGAATGAACTCAGTTAAACTTATTAATACTTATTTAATAATTTTAAAATTATACAAATCCTAACATTGCTATCTAAAACAAAATAACACAAAGATAAGTAAAACAAATACACAAGTTTTATTTTTACACAATATCAACATTCCAAAATATAAAACAAAATTACAAATGACTTATTGGATAACTCATTTGATAAAGAATAAAAACATATAAAAAAGTTACAATCTTGAAAATTAATTTTATAATCTATTATCAATTGTGGTTGGCACTCTATTTCAATTTAAGATATACATTAAAGTTTGATTACTTACTTATTTATACATGGCCTCTTTTATGAAGATCATATCATTGTTAAGCAGATCACACTTTAGGAAATATCATAATTTATTTTGAAAAGCCATTTATTTTGAACATAAATTGTTAAAAAATAGGTCTAAGCATTCATAATTTATTCTAATTTGATACTTTGGCTTTACTATTTTCACACTTGTGAATGTGTCTCACGCATGCCTACAATTTTAAATCTGTTTTTAACTCNTAAAATTAAAAAATATTGTGTTTTTATTAAAATTTTGTATATGAATGGGCACTCATTTAAAAAAAAAAAAAAAAAGCACAAGAAATTCAAGAACACAATTTTTTTTTCAACATTATTTTTGCTCAAAAAATAATGTTGAAAAAATAAAGGATGAGGGGGGAAAACATCAAATGATAGCATCAAAGATAGAAAAAAAAATATATATATATATATATATATAAATCATGGCTTGTCAATTTCATCCAAAACACCAACTCCTTATTTTCACTTGGATTTTCTCTCCGATTTTGAGGAGTTTTAGTGGGTTGAAGTAGAAAATTATTGACTCCCTCCATTTTGTCTCCCTTTTCTGCTCCTAAATAAACCATTTGGTAGGTTTAATTCAATGAATAGAAATGAGATTACAGTCCACTATTTATAGAACCATAACCTCATCCTATTGGCCCACATGGCTCGATACTCCATAGGATTGGTCCCTTATTTACCTATGTACTAATAGCGGCATGTGTGTAATAGGAACTCAATATGTGTTTAATTGTATATTATGCTACTAACTTGTAACTATGACTCTTTGATTTTCTTCATGAATTGACTTGACTCTAAGCTCCAACTTGAATCCACAAGCTAGGAAACGTGTCTCTAGCCCCAAGGAGTTGATGGTAGGAGGTAGGAACTCTAGGTAAGACGAGCATGTAGGGCTGATTGGCACTCAAGGTCAAAGTTTTAAAACCTGGACTGGACCGTACGGTCTGACCAGGTTAACTGGGAACCACTCCTTGAAACGGTTCTATAAACACAAAAAACCAGAAATTATATTTTTACTGTGAATCTCTCGAACCGCGGTCAAACCACACGGTTTTCTGAACCGGACACGAGTTTTTCGATTTCTTCCTTAGAAAATTTCTTCGTGAAGAGCAGAAAATTTCTTCATGAAGAGCAGTTTCAAGTTGGCCGGATATGTTCTTTAGAAAGAATGAGTGAGACGGGGATGGAAAGAGGGAAAGTGAGTAAAGGATGAAGCTATGAAAGAGAGACTTATCTTCAAATCTGTTATAATCTGCTTGAGAACTGAGCAAGACCGAAGATGAGAGACTAAGTACCCGTTTGGTTCCACTTTTCAAGCCTAAAAGTTGGCTTTTCAAAAACGCTGGGACGTTATGTGCGTTTGGTGAGAATTTGAAGCCAGCTTTTCTGAAAAGTTGGCTTTTATATTCCTTCAGCAACGCGCGTTTCCAAAATGGTGAAGGATAGCTCCATAATTGAAAAGCTGAGCCCAGCTTTTATCTTATATCCGTTGGGAGAGTGAATGTACAAAATTGCCCTTGACAAATTACCCTTGATAAAAAGCCCTCAGTTCTCACGCCTGTTCGAGCTCACTCTCATGCCTCTCATCTCAAGCATAATCAAAATATAAACTCAAAAACATAATCTTAAAATTAATCAAACCACAACAATAAAAGAAAAAAAAATTCTTGCTCACATAAAACTGATATAATTTAGACAACAAATCTAAAATCAAAACAACAACAACAGCAGATCAATAACAGAAAAAAAAAAAATAGAACAATAAATGATCAAGAAAAAAAAATAGAAGCCGATCTGACCCTTGGTTGCGTGCCCTTCGCAGTGAGGAGGAGGAGCAGCGGTGGCAGTGTGGTGGAGCAAAGACGATTTCTCCGTTCTCTCCATGCGTGTCTGTGTGTGTTTGAAGATAATGACACCAAAAGGCAAGCAAAATTATGAAATCAAGTATCACAGAGAGAGCCAGAGAATTTATGGAATCAAGTTTCACAGAGAGAGCTAGAGAATCAAGTAAAAAAAAAAAAAAAAAAAAGAGAGAGCGGAGAATGAGAGAGCTGGGGAAATAAAGAGAAAACACCTTATCCAGTTGTCTTGGATACTTCAAATAATTATATTTATAATCTTTATATATCTCTTGTATTTTTTTTATTGTATTGAACCAACAAAATGTATAACAAAGGATAAAAGCAATTTTTTACTATACTTTAATCAAGTATAAGGACATTACTTTTTAAGAGGAATATAAAAGATAACTATATGCTTAAATTAATAGAAATTATTACATATTTATTCTATTTTTTGAAGCAATTGATTCACATCCTTGACTATAATTAAATTTCATAAATATTATAACATATATTAAGTATCAAACTTACCCCACTAACGCTAGGAACAGGGCACTTGAGGCACCCATGATCCTCTATCCCCACCCCCCCCCCTCTCTCTCTCCAATTGCTATCATTGCATGAAATGGTGTATGTGCATCGTTATGAGATTCATTCTTTATGTGGTTTCCATTCTTACAGGATCAACTTTCACATGTTGAGACTTGGGACCAACAACAAAAAACCACTCACCATATCTAAATCCAGCTCTACCAATCAAATTGACTCAATCACTGGCACTGCCGAATCTATTTGCACGGAGGATGTAAGGTTGTTTTGTGTGTTTTGGAGCAATATGTGAGATGGATTGACAATGGGAGATTTTATCTACCTCCATTTCACAACCTTGAAAATATCACATTTATGAGCAAAATATGTTACACGTATTTTTGTAACACTTTTTCACTCATACATATTTCCATATAACATTTAAACAATATTACTATAAATCTCTTACCAAACAGACCTTTAGTTTTGAAAAAAAAAAAAAAAAATAGAAAGTGTAATACAAAAGGAGGGCCGGGCAGGACCCTGTGTGCTAAAACTCATCACATGTGCTCTACTAACTATTACTCTCTTGCTACTCTTCACACGTCCAAACTCCAAACAAAAACCAATTGCATAAACCAAAAAACAAAAACCACCCCCATATGGCAGACNACAAAAACCCACCCCCATATGGCAGACAAAATACACTAGCACACAGAACAAATTTGAAAATAAGCTATTCAGTTGGACCCACCACCGACCCCCAAAATTTTCTTTTTCTCTAATATTTTTCCCTCTCTTTCATTTTACGGTACTCATACATCACCAATTCACAAACTCTGTTCTCTACCGCAATTAAATACGTGACATGTCCCTCATCATTTCCTAACCTAACACTTTCCTTAAAATTATATACAAATTGGAAATATCACATTTATGAGCAAAATATTGTACAAGGGTAAAATCGCCCATTTAATTAAATTTAAAATTCCATAATTGATGATGGTGGAATTCCACATTATCATGAAATTCAACTTAAAATTAAAAGCAAGGTTTTCTAATATGTGAAGAAGTATTACGTTTACAATATTTTCACAATAAAGTATAGGCAGTAAGTTATTGTTGATTTTTATTTGAACCCATTATTGAAATTACTTTCTGGCCCACCAATAATAACCAATAACAACTTGCCACATAAGATCTGTTGTACAAATGTTGTGAACATAGCATTTCTTTTCTAATATAGAATATATATATTACTAACCTCAATGCTACAATTACTTAATAACCTTGTTTAACAATGTTAGAGTAAAAATTTCTCTGACCTAAGTTTGGCGTCGCTAAACTTCTTGGTCTGTAGAATTCTGTTTCCTACTGTGTAGGAATTTTGTTCCACGTAACGGGTTTTGTAGAGGGCTAGGGTTTTCTTTGTTTCTGTGGGGTGGGGAAACACAAGTCTGAGATGGATAACCTAGCAGATGCGTGGACCTGATTGTCTCTCTCTGAACAAGAAGGCAAAGTTTTTAACTTTGAGAACCAAGGGTGTAGGAAAGAATGTACTCTAGTTGCAAAGTTCTTCACAAAACGTTCCCTTAACATTGAAGCAGTTGCTCACACTCTTAAAGCTTTATGGCGTACTAAGCAAGATTTTGAGATTCAGGACATGGGCAACCATGTTCTATTATTTGTTTTTGAGAACAAGGTAGATGCTAACCGAGTTCTGCTAGGAGTACCATGGAGTTTCAATAAATATCTGATTGTCTTGCGTAGGTATGAGGATGATAGCTCGTTGAGGAAGCTTCTTTTTGACACAGCAAAATTTTGGGTACAAGTGAATGATCTACCAGTTTGGCGGACGGTCATGGAAATGGTAGAAAGTTTATGCAAGTTAGCTGGCCGGGTCATCCATTCTAACGATAGGTCTGAGATAGTGGGTGGTGACTTTATGCGAGTTAGGGTGGAGATTGACGTCCATAAACCTTTATGTAGGGGACAAAAGGTTAGGTTTAGTCAGGATAGGGAGGGATGGGTGTCGTTTTGTTATGAGCAGTTGCCTATATTCTGCCACTGGTGTGGGATCTCGAACCATGATTCTAAGGATTGCGATCTTTGGATTCAAAGTAAAGGAGAATTAAGGATAGAGGACCAAAAGTATAGGCCATGGATGAAGGCTGACCCTCCAAGTTTGCTAAGGAAAAAAGTTGTATGCGTAAGTGGAATAGGTGTACCAAGTGCAGCATCTTCTCGAATCCCAGGGTCAACGACAGGAAACTCAGGCAATAAAGTTGGTAGGGAGGAGGGTAGCCATGCCGATGAGTGGCAGAGAGGACCAAGGGGGGTTTTGAAACAAATTTGGAAAATAGGCGCATTGTGGGGGGAAATACACCAACAGCTACAGAAATTTCTGAAATTTTGAGGAATGAGGATTCTTTCCAAAATCATCTAAAGGAAATTGATATGGCACTAGAGGGACACACGAATACTACTGAGGGAGCAATAAAGTCAACTATTCCAAAAGAGGATAGGGCAAAACTCAGGAGGAAGAGATAATTATGATGAATGAGTCAAACTCGATAGAATCAATTACGGAATTGGTGGATGCTTCAAATCAGGCAGAGGTGGGCATTATTGGTAAGGTCTCAAGTAATAAAAAGGGGGTAGAACATGAGTATAATCAAATCTTTTTGGAGGCAAAGAGCCAGCAAATGACAGAGGTACGAACTGTGGGCCTGGGCCAATCAATGAGTGGGTCGGACTATATTTTACTTGGGCCGAATACTAGCACGTGGAAAAGAATCTAGCATAAGCCCAAGTTTGTGAATGTAGTGGTGCCTAAGGTTGAGAAGGTGGGATCTAAACGTAAAAACAAGACAATATCTAATTAAAAGGAGATTGCAGAGAATAAGAGGAGATGGGGAGGTGATGAAGTCCTGGAGGTGAGTAATCTTTTGAAACATGAATTTGGATTGGCAGTGGCTACGATGCAGCGCTGTTGGGGTCAATGAGTACTCTAAGTTGGAACTGTCAAGGGCTTGGGAACCATCGAGTAGTTCAGGCTCTCCGAAGCGTGGTTGAAAAATAAGCCGCGAGACCAAGCCGTCAATTTACCCTGTTTGGCAAAAAACTGTCTCTTCATATTCTTATCTCACCTCGCTATATATAGACCCTTATACCCACTATATTGAGAGAACTTCCAGAAAGAATTTTGTGAGAGAAAACCCTAGAGAAAAACAAGATTGCCTCATCCCCAATCTTCATCTAAGAAACTCTACAAATTCCTCTACTCTCTTCCTCTCCATTGTCATACCCTTGAGAGGTCTTTTACCAAATTCTTATCTCACCACACCCATGTCTGTGAGAAGGTTTATTTGGTGCTGAAGGAAGCAGTTTGGAAGGAACCAATATATATTGGTTGATGCTATGGTCAAGTAGCGGAATTGGAAAGGTAAAGAAGAAATAGGTTTGGCGTAACCTCGTTGGAGCAAGAAGCTTGGAGGGCTTAGGTACCTGGGTAGATTAGGCTTGGAGGGTCTTTTGCTGTTCATGTATCCCAACTATATTCTTTAGTGGATTTTATCACCGCTTGGAAGGCGGCAGAGAGGTTTTACGCTGAGGACTTCGGTTTCCTCTTCGATAACATATCGTGTGTTGTCCGTGTGTTTGCATCTTTTCCCTTTATCTTTGCCTTATATTTATTGTTTGTGGATTTGTGACTGTGTATGTGACATGAAATCAACAGTGATGTTCATGGAGACTGTCCAAGACCACTGCCCGTCATTGACGAGTTAAATGTTGCGATTGACATAACTGAAAGGAAGGAATCTCCATCCTGGGACTATGATGTAAGCTAATGCTCTTTTGCTTCATGTGTTCAAAGAGGGTTCTTTCTCCATTGATTGCATTTCTTCTTTCCTTCTGCAATCCATGATATCTATATAGTTTTATCTAAGTAAACAATATGGTGTTTCCTAGGAGTCTCTAAATCTTCCTGTTGTGTTCTTATGGTTTGTAACTTAGTTGTGAGTTATTGATTTTCAAATGTCCTAAAATGTTCCACTTGGATTCTCAGGAGGAGAAAGGTTGCTGGATGTGGAAGAAACCTCCACCATGTAGTAGAAAGCGGGCCAATTATGGACGTTCAGAAGAAGGGAAGAGAACGAAGAAAGTTAAACGGCAAGCACAAAATAAGTCTGTAAAAGAGAAACTTCTAAAAGGTTTCTATTCTTGTCTAATTTACATGTTTACAAGCTGAATGTTCCTCCCTAATTTTCATGAAGTCATTGTCATCTTCTCTAACCTCACTATATTGTTCTATCTACAAAGTAAAATTGTGCTTTTGTGTAACTGACCGAGCAGAGTGTAGCTGTTACATTTGCAAGAAGGTGATGACTTCTCCACTTACTACCCCTTGTGCCCATAACTTTTGCAAAAGCTGCCTAGAGGGTGCCTTTGCTGGTCAAAGTTTAGTGAGACAGAGGACATGTGAAGGCAGACGAACATTACGAGCACAAAAGAACATCATGAAATGCCCTTCGTGTCCAAATGACATAGCTGAGTTTCTTCAGAACCCCCAGGTATGCTAGGCAGATATAAACTGAGCATTGCATTGAGGCTCAACTCTAACTTACGTGCATGTGAGGTTTGTGCGTTGATTACAAAAGTATGCAATAAGAAAACTAGTAGATGGATCTTATAAATAATTGGTTGAGTCAAGTCATGTGACATTCAGAACGAGCTTTAGTTGTTTGTTACTAAAACTATTATTACTAGAACAGTCCACATTTTGTGATGCATCTCTTTTGGTTGCATTCTTGATTGAAATTGCAAAGAGTTGCAGGATCTTATTGATGATCTGATAGTTTTTGTCACAGGTTAACAGAGAACTGATGGAGGTGATAGAATCACTACAACGCGAAATTGCGAAGGAAAATAAGGAGTCAAAAGAAGAAGCTGATGGCATCCATGAGAAGCCAAAAGGAGTCGATGTGAGTAATGAAATTGTGGAGGAAGCCAAAGAAAATAACTTGAAAGGTCAGATTGAAAGTGAAATCCAGCAAACAGAAAAGCTGAAAAAGACCAGTGGCAAATGTGCACAAAAACGTGGTAGAAAGAAGGGCAGTACATCCTGTAAGCAACTTGATGATGGAAACAATGGCGTCGATCCTTCAGAACCTGGAAAAGCTGCCGGTGAAGAATTACAAGATCCTGTTGCAGAGAGCAAACTTTAACGGACCATCAAGTTTGCTTTGGACAATGAAAGCTTCATATAGTTTTTTTTTTTTTTTTTCCCAGCTCTAAAAACTCATTCACCTAGTAGATTTCAGTTCAATGCATTAATAAGGTTATCCTTAAAAATACATTTTTTATCAATAGCATTTGAATTATGTCGATTTGTCTATTTTCTCAAAAGTTCTTTATATTTGATCATCCTGGAATCGAAATTAAAAAATATTATATTAAAAGTCATCAAATCCTCATAGACCAGGAGTTGATGTGCCCAAATGCTATCTCATGTGGGATGTCCAACCATTCAATTTGACTTTGATCTGTTATTGACAACAATTAAAAAGGAATATTACACAAGTTTGTCCCTTGGGGGTTTGGTTTAGGTGGGATCAGGTATGATATAATTTTAAACTTTTGCTGAAAAAAGGGCCAAAAAAAAAAAATGGAAAGCAAACAAGCTCCACCTGCAAGTAAGATATTGAGTGTGGAGCCATTCACATTCTTCAGGCATTTATATAATGTTATGGTGCAGTATAATCTGTATGAGTAAGTGGTAAACATGTAACAAGCACAGCCCCTAAATGTTGCTGGCTTGTTAATATATATAATCTTCAAGATCAAAAAGATGAAGAAAAAAGAAGATATTCTGAACCCCATACATTTTCTTCATACAACATTAGATTCAACAGATATTCTATTGAATGCCAATTGAAAAAATAATAAATAAAATGAACAGTATGCAATAGTCCTAAACACAAATTTTGTAGGCAAAGAAGATGATAGAGGGAGAAGGGTAGGCAGTAGGTGGGTGTGAGACTGTGAGTGGAGGTGGTTCAGAGGTAGGTGTACCATAAAGGTAAAGTTTAGAAAGGCTTCTGATTCAGTAGAATGGTCTTTTATTCTTCAATGTCTTTGTGCTGTGGGTTTTCCTCCAAAGTTTGTTGGTTGGGTGAGGGAATGTACCACATCACCAGAGTTTTCTGTGGCTATTATTGGGGACTAGCAGGCTTTTTTGGAGGGGGAAAAGGGCTTAAAGAGGGGATCCCTCGTCCCCTTATTTGTTGTATCAGCCATGAAAGTTTCAACTTAGTTGCTAAAGAAGAGAGGCCTTCTTAGAAATTTAAGCACCAATGTACCATCCAAAGTGTGCACAGTTAAAGCTTATCAATTTGTGGTTTGCTGATGATCTTATTATATTCATTGCTTCTGATCTACCTCCTGTCAAATTTTGATTAGAAAAGCATTGGATGAGTTCAAGTTGATATTTGGCCTGGAATCTAATGAGCAGAAAGGTAAGGACTTTTGTGCAGGTTTATCAACAGGCCTTAATGACCAGATTTTAGAAGCACTGTAATATAAGGAGGGTAATCTCCCTATGAGGTACCTTGGTGTGTCTCTGATACTTGGTAGGGTGAGCTATAGAGATTGTAACCCTCTAATTGAGAGGTTCACAACTAGGGTGAGCTCTTAGACTGCTAAGCACATTTAATTTTCTGGGAGGTTACAGTAGCTTCAATCAGTTCTGCATAGTAATCAAGATTTTTGGCTGGTGTCTTTATTTTTCCTAAGCATGTTATAAGAACTGTTGAGGAAATCTTTTTTAAATTATAATGGAGAGATTCCTATAAAGTTTTAGCTTGTGTTAAGGTGGCATAGGAATGTGTAAACATTATAATTGGTAGTGCTAGGGGTGGTGCTAAAAAGCTATATTGCTATTTTTAGCACATTTTTAGCACCACCAAATATAAAACTGTGTCTACATTGATGGAGCCAAAACCAAATAATTTGGCTCCACGGTTATAGTGCACAGCATATGTTAAAAAAAAAAATTATTTTATTCATATGTTCACACTGCTTTGTATTACTATTCATGTGTTCACATTGCTTTATATTATTATTCAGTGTAGCTCATTCACATGTTCACATTATAGCTCATATGTAATAAAAAAAAATATTTTATTGTGTTGCTTATATTATTTTATTGTTTTAAATGCTAAAATAAAACCACTAATGTTGCACATGTTTACATTATAGATAAAATAGTTTTTTATGAAACCATATTGCTAAATTTATTGCTCCACCAATGTGGATGCTCAAGGAGGGTGGATTGGATAGGGATAGAAATTTGGAATAAGGTGACTTGCCTTAAGCATATTTGTAATCTATTTGCAAATGTTTGATCGATGAATCTGGGTGGCTTTGGTGCAATCTCATAAGCTAGACTTTTCGATGTATCGAAGTATCCCATGATAGCTCCTGGGGCTGGAGGAGACTCTTAAGCTCAGGAATGAGGCCAGGTATTATATTAAGTTTGCCATTGGAAAAGGATCACAAGCGTTTTTGTGGTATGATGGTTGGCAACCATGCATATGGCATCTTGAATGATAGATATGGGTACAAGCCAATCTATCATGCTACCAGTTCACTGGAGGCTAAGGTGAAAAGTGTTTTGAAAAATGGAGCTTGGAATTGGCAAAAGCCTATATGATCGAATCAGTTGTAGGGAAAAAATGTAATTGTGTTTCATGAAAATTGGCGATCAAGACCAGCTTCTGTGGGTCTTGTCCAGAACAGAGAAGTTTACTGCTGCAGAAACATGTAATGCCATTCAAATATAAAATCCGACGTTCCATGGTGTAAATTTGTTTTGTTTCACTAGCTATACTGAGACATGCTTTCATTGTGTGGTAGATCTTTAAAAGAAAATTGACTACAAGAGTTAGGCTATTTGGACTGTGGGGTATAAATATTATGGCAGATCTTTGTATCCATTCTGTGTTATGTCAAAATAAAATCTTCTTTAGTTTTAGTAGTTTTAGTTATCCGGAAAAATAAAAAGTTACAATGAAATAGGTAAATGACAAAGGAAAGTTGTGTGTATTTTTTGCATTTTTGAGCTAATCTTATATAAAATATCAATGAACATTTATATTTATATAATATTAAAAAACTAAAAACTAGTATTTATTATTACTATACTCAACGTAATCCATCCAATACATTTCTATCTCGTCTGGTTCTCAAAGTCCATTTCGGTCCACCTTGATTTTACTGCATTATTTTGAAGCCCAAGCTTAAATGACGTCCAGTTGGGCTTTGATGTGTAGAGAAAACAAAGGCCCACTTATCAAAAAAAAAAAAAAAAACGAAGGCCCATAAACTTACTACAACTCAACACAGCTAAGACCCATCAGATGGGCTATTTGTCTGGGCAGCGATGACATTACCAAGTCTTAAGAACGAGTCCAAATCTTCTGTCCCACTTTTCTTGTTTCACTCTATACTCTACCAATAAATATTTACCACGTGTTCACTTAATTAATTAAATATTATCATTATTGACTTATTAATTTTACTGTTATTAATTAATAATATCACGTGGCAAGTATTTATTGGTGGAGTATAGAGTGGAGCAGGAAAAGTGGGACAGAAGATTTGGATTCCTTAAGAACACTAGTCTTAGGCTATTTGCCAGCTTCCAATACCATCATCTGAAAGTCCCGGAGTATACATCGGAGTGATTAAATTGGGTGGAATAACGAAACAGCCAATGGAGGTTTCATTGATTTTTTTTCCTATTATTGGAGGTTGAGTCTTAATAAAATCACAAGGTGGATGGTTGATGAAGTACATACACATTTAGACCTAGATTTACTGAAGGTGTCGAGACTGGAATTCTTGACAATGGGTCATTCTTTGGCCGTTATTATTGTATTTCCTCTTGAAGATGATTTAATTTAACCTATGGGATAGGTGAAATAGCTAGGATCTTGATTAATTGGTGTAAGAGCCCTTCGAGGAATTCCACATTGTAATTATCGGGTGTGGTGGTGTGTGAGGGATTGTGGACTACACATATTAGGCGAATAATTAAGTTATCAAATAGTTTGGAAGACTGAAACCTTAGGTTCCCCAATTAAAACCAATCATATTGCTGCATATTCGTATTGACTAATAAACCACCTTATTGAATTTAATGGTCAATATAATTATGAGAATAAATCCACTTATTTTGATTACAACCATATATTTTAGTAAAATTTTCACATTAAGAGACCTTTGACTCGTTATTATTCATTGACTATATTAAAATTGTGGGCATCCATAACATTACTAAGCCTTTATAACACTAGTCTTTGCCAATTTCCAGTACCAACATTTGAAAGTCCCGGAGTAATAAGTCGATTTTGAATTTCGAAGCTCAAAATTGCAAAACTTGACCCAATGTTCTTTGTGGATAATTAGAATAGGCAATGGAGACATTGGACTTTATGTTCATCACTCATTTGGAATTTTCTAATAAATACTCTAAGAGTACTCATTAATTTTTTTTTCTTTTAATATAGTACACCGATCACAACTTTAACATAATTAGAGATCTAATTAAGTACCAAGACACTTTTCTCGACTAGGCTATTGCTATAAATAAAGTTAAGGAGACCAATTACCTATATAGCACACCGAGTGTGCATAGTGTGATAGTGACTGGATAACAAAATTAAATTATTGATTGTTCCAAAAGCTTAAACTATTAGGAAATTTTGAATTAATCAGTTAACCATAAGTCTAACACTTCTCCTCACTTGTGGGCCTAAATTTCCCCTTAATAAGTAGGGGGCCAACAAGTGGGAATTTAACATTTTAAATTGGAGATAAAGTAAAGTCAGGGATCGAACTCAGAATCTTCTACTCTGATATCATCATTGGCAACTATAGGAATATTTTTCAGGGTGGTCATTAAGAAAATTAAATTATATAAAATTTAATAAAAATAGAACTTCATATATTGACCATAAAAAATAAAAAATAAATAAATAAAAACACATACACATGCACACAAAGACATAAAGTCTTACAATTTTCTTTTTGACTTTTCTTATTTTGAAATTTTTGCATGATAGTTTTATTATCAATGTTGCAAATTACATCTTTTTCAAAATTTTAGTTCCATAAAATTTTTCTTGGGCTTTTTCTTTTTGTTTGTAAGGACCTAATATATTGTTAAGGGGATCAAAGTTTAATGAAAAGTTTGACTATAAACTAAGCTGTAGCTTAAGGCTACAACTCTCACTAAACAAATTAACATGATTACATATTTTGAAAATTTAAATGTTAATTTGTATGTTCTTTATTTTCTTAAAACACATGTTAAATTTTATGTTAATCAGAAGTTATTTACTATTTGTGAGAGTCCTTTTTGGACAACACCCAAACCCAAGTAGAAACAAAGACCCTAGGCCCTCTTACTTGTTGTTTTAAGAGACTGGGCTTGGTTCACTGCAGCTAAATGAGCTAATTACGAACTAGATGGTGCACAGAGTAGGAATCCTACAACACATACATACTAGCAAACAAAAAATATATGCATTGAACAGCCAGAAACAATAAAAAGGCAATGTGATAGAGAAAGACATATAGTAAACATTAGGGGTCCTTAAGATACTATGCAATATTTCATTAATTTCTCAATTATGTAATACATCATGCTCACTAGGACATATCACAAGGTCCAAATAAGTTCAAAAATTACAGACTTAGATGGCTCTTCAGGCCTCTATGACTTGCAAAGTTTGAATCTCTTTAACCTAAGTGTGTTCTCTAATGGCTGTTTGAGGATACCAGGCGGTATTTCCCTCTCTTTTCTTACCTTCTTTGAATTCTAACAGAGTTTTCTTTATGATTCTACTCTAATTTATTGTTGCTGAATGTCCTTAACTATTGGCTACTTCCACCTTTTATAATATCATCCTAGGGTTTCTAAGGTACCACTGATTCCCCAAATTTGCTCTCTTAGGTACCAGAACCAATGTTGTACCAGCAACATTGGTGGCTGGTCCCTTCCTTATTCCTCATAATTTTCTTATTTTGGTGTTTCTTCCTCAAAAGTCTCCTACTGCCTTTTTATTCTGGTATGTCTTGAAGAGTTGACCTTGAGTTTTTCTCCTTTCAAGGCTTCTAGTTCCCACCTTTTCAGACTCAACTTTTGGTTGCCTTTCCCTTTGTCATTTTTCCCAAGCGAGCTAATTCCTTCCTGCCAAGTTGAAAGATTCCCAGCCACTTCCCTTCATGGTTCTTCTTTCTGGGTTCCTTGAGGTACCAGCCCCTTATTCATGAATTGTTGGTTTCCAAGCTTTCTGATTCCTTTCTGCATCATTGGGTAGCTAATAGGGACATATATGTTCTCATTCCTTGTGTTTCTTAGCAACCCCTTTGAACTGTCTTAATCCAACCCTGACTTTGCTACACATCCCGAGGATCCCAAGCTCCTGGCAGTCCCCAAGTATCCCGGCCCAGGTCATACCACTGGACTCCCTAGTGATTTTCTGACCTTGGCAGGCTGGGCTTTTTTTCTTCCCTTCGTTTCATGAGTTCTAAAGCTTACCTATTCATGGGTTTGGGTTCCTCCTTAAAACCTTAATGGATTTAGGCCTACCATCCTTTTTCTTTATTGCAGGCTCAAGTTTTTTTTATGGAGTTCAATTCTCTGTGCCATTTTGGGGCTTGGTAAAACTTCATGACTTTTTAGACCTCAACACTATTTAATCTATAAACTTATTTTTTATTTAAAATTTTAGACAACAAAAATTCGAAATTCAAAAATTTGAGTGATGACATAGCTTTTGATATTTGATCTTTTTTGTTAGGTTCTAAAGATTTAGGAACTAATGTATTTAGAACTCTAATGTGTAATATTGTCAAACCATAATTAAAACAGGTTGTTTAGTCTTGTTTAGGCTTGCTCAAAGTTGTGTCGTTTATGTAAAGTTGGAATTGAGCTAATGCAAAAGTTACTATGCATTTCGGTCTGGCTTGATCGATCGAAGTTTAGGCTCAATCAATCGAAAATCGGGCAGAATGCGTTTTTTATAGAATTCCAACTCAGCCCAAACTCTACTTTAACGTCTTGGGGTTCAAGTAAAACACTCCTATATATAAGGGAAACCCTAAAACGTTTTTGAGAGCTTTTAGAATGATTAAAGTGTCATGTGTGCCTCTTTTTATTTTTAGAGTTTTGTATCCAAAGGCTCTCTAAAGGTTGTTGCTCATATTACTATTTGTATGAATCTCTTGTGAGATTTGAGAAGAGCTTTCCTTCACACAAGCTTAGGATTATCAAGAAGGAGGTTCGTTCAAGAACTTGATGATCATTCAATTGCTACCATGAGAACTTAAAGATACACAAGTGGGTGTACTTATACTTGCTGGAGAAGCCAAGAAAAAAGGAGTCCATGGTCTCAGAGCTTGCACGTGATCATGTCAGCAAGTTTCTACTGGTGGGTAGCAATAAGATGTTAGTGTTCTAAGTCGCTATTGTCAAATTTTGATTTTTTCATAGTGGATTTAGGTTTACCTTAAAGATAGTTAGGTTAAATCATCCCCAAGTTTTTTACCGGTTTGATTTCCTAGGTCATCATATCATTGTATTATTTACTTTTCCGCTACCATACATGATATGATTGTTTGATTGTGATAACCTAGATTTGAAATTTGGACTAAGTAATAACTTAGTTTGTTAACTAGGTTAATCCAATTGTGTTTTAAGGGGTCTAAAAAACATACAAGTTGTATCATAGCAGATAGTTCTTGTGTTTTAGATCTTTTGATCTAAGAGCTGATCCTTAACCCCTGTTGTCATGGATAATTTGAAGTGTCTTTCTGCTCATGTTTGTGATAATTTGAATAAAGAAGACGCTATTGTTTCTATTGATCTTATTGATGCATGTGAAACTCTCCGTAAGGAATTATTGAAATCTATAAAAACTTCTAAGAAAATCAAGGAAGAGTTAAAATTGGCTAATCTTGAAAAAGAGGAATTGATTGTTAGATTAGATGAATCTAATAAAAAGAATGAATTTTTGAGAAATCAAATTTCCTCTCAATATGAGAAGATAAAAAGCTTGAAACAAGAGTTAATTGAATTTAAAGCTAAAATTGAAAATTTGACTAGTACCAAGCCTGCTGTTGATAACAGAAGTATTTCTGTTTCTCTTAAGCCTAAAGCTGAAAAAGTTTATGTTCCTCATTTCAAGAGGAACAATAAAGAAAAAGCTTATTTTGCTAAGTTAGACAAAAGTAAAAATTCTGATGTAGACGCTGAAGTTTCTAAACCTATCTCTAAACCTACTGTTAGAAAGCATAATAAATCTGTTTTTGTGCCTGTCTGTCACCTTTGTAGTGTTGTTGGTTATATTAGACCAAATTGTTCTTTGTTGAGGCAAAAACCAAAATCTGAGACTAGATTTGTTGTTAGGAATACTGATGTTCTTAAATTTGTTCCTGTTTGTCACTTTTGTGGTGTCTCCGGTCACATTCGTCCTAATTGTCATAAATTGAAATTTAAACATTCTGTATTTCAATCTAGGATATGTGATGATATTTCTCCTGCCATAAATCCAAATAAATTATTTCATATGCTTTTGAAAAATTTAAGCTTGTTGGCTCGTGTCAAAAATTGTAGGTTTTTAGTATTTCTCAGAAGATTGGTATAATCCCTCAAATACACTCTGCTTCACATGGATTTTCACCTACAAAGCAAAAGACTCGTGCTATATGGGTGAGAAAAGATTCTCTAAGGTGAGTGTTGCTAACTTGTCCCGAATTTAATTCTTTCAATTAATTAAGAATATGTTTTGTTTCTGTTTTTGGTTGTTTTTGAAAAAATTTCAAAAAGACAAAAATATTGTATTTTGAGTCTTGTTTTATTTGTTTTGAGGATTACATGAGCTATAATATCTCTCTTAAGTTTTTATTTTTATTTTGTGTGAGTATGTACTAGTCTGTACATGTACTCAAGGGTTAATTAAGAAATTGATATTTTTTGTTTGTGTACCCTCTATAGCTTAGTTTAGCACTATCATGCATAGTTTTGCATTGTTCATCTAGCACAATGTGTGCTTTTTGTTCTTGGTCATAATTTTTGTTAAAACCAAAAAGATTTTTGTGTTTTGTATTTCACATCTTAAATTTATAATCAAGGATTGGTTATATTATATTTACATAACATGTTTATATACCTTGTTTAGCTTGGATTGGCTTATTTTATTGCACTTTACTAGTTTAAGCTTTGTAGTGCATGTTGTGTGGGAAGATATTTATAGTTTTTGATCACTTTGTCTTGATCTTGAAGTTACATGTCTTTGACTATCGGACTTGAACCTTTTAAGAAAGGCATAAATAACCATCACACCACTGTTTACTAGCCAATCATGAATACCTTAGTGCATATTGTAAGATTTTGTACTCGAGAAAGTGTAACACATGGACAAAAAGAATATAAGGTGTAGCCTCGGTTTAAATGCTAAAATTGGTGTGTACATTATTGAATTTTAAGTTAAATCAATCAAATAAAATTGGTATGTATATTATCCCGGCTATTTTAATAAGTTTCTGCTCAATTGAAATTGGTGTGTACAATATGAGGCAAATCAAAAAACTTACCTGATTGCAAGCTTTTATTCTATGAGATGTGAGAGTTATATGATGTAACTCTTTAGGTGATAGTCTCTTTCAAATTTATGCGATGGATTTTGTAAAAATTGTGATTGATTTTTATTCACATATCACCTCACATGTATCTCAAGTTTTTGCTAGTTGCACACACTACACAAGTTACTCTTTGCTAAACTTTGTACATATTATTGTGTGTGATTTTGGTTTGGCCAACCAAAGTTGAAGATTTCCTTGATTTTGATGCAAAATGTGTTTAAAGATTGAAAATTGAGGTCAAATTGATTGAAAATTTTGTTTTTGGAAGATCTGAGTTGAATTAAAGTACTTTTGAAAAACTTTTAAACTCATACTCATGCATTTCATTCATGAAAAATTGCGCTTTGAGGAGTTTCTGCATAAAATTGCTCTGTTTTTCAAAAATTTAAGTTTTCTATATTTTTTATCAATCGAATTTTTCTCTCGACCGATCGAAATTGCAATAAAAATTGGGTATTTGACCAAATTTTTTTTCATGCATAATTTGTGTTTAGGATTTACATGCATTACATTGTTTTTTTGTATACATCTTGCAGTTTTGCAGTTATATCTCTCATTGTTTTTACACATAACATGCATACACTTTGCTAAATTGAGTACTCAACTTGATTTAAAAATTTATTAATTAATTTTTGAGTCCTTTGTACATTTTAGTATATGCTATTTTTTATGTGTGAACTGCAGAATATATTTTTCTTAAGAGATATGATGGATAATAGTGTGCAAACATTTTTCTCTACTCATGCAACTGTTTATGGGTCACATAGTGTTAAGATTGCATTTATTGAAAGAGATAATATTTTTCTTCAAGTGAATCCTCATTTTTTTTTTTTTTTTTAGTTTGGTTTGTGTCTTTTTATTTTCCCTACCTCCAAATTTTTTTCCCCAAAACTGTTTTTTCCAAAACTTGTTTTGTTTTTCCTTTTTTATAAGGGGAGAAGCTTGTTTTTACCCTTTGTTGTTCCTAGGGGGAGTTGTCTCTATTTTCTATAGAGTTGAATTGTTTTGTGTTCCCTTGATTGTCTTTTTTCTCTTGACTTTTGTTACTCTTTGTTTGAGTTATCTTTGTCAATACATGACAAAAAGGGGAAGATTTAGATGAAATGTGGGAATATGTGTGGAAAATACAAGAATGTTCTATTTAAGGGGAGTTAACATTGTTTTTAATGTATCTAACCTAGGGGGAGAGTTAGTTTGCATATTTGTTGATTTACTGTTTTTCTGTCACACATGCGTTTATGCGTTTGTTGAGTATTTTAAGAAATACAGGTTGATTCAGTCGTGCTGCTGTCTACACTTGCAACTAATGGATAGTAGTTAGGATTGAATTTATTGTAATGAGCATTTTTTGTAAATGACTTTTATTTGTAAACTTTGAGCTTTTAAGTTGTGTTTTGTCACGAATTGCCAAAAAGAGAGTTTGTTAGGTTCTAAAGACTTAGAAACTAATGTATTTAAAACTCTAATGTGTAATGTTGGCAAACTATGATCAAACCAGGTTGTTTAGTCTTGTTTAGGCTTGCTCAAAGTTGTGTCGTTTTATGTAAAGTTGGAATTGAGCTGATGTAGAAGTTACTATGCATTTCGGCCTGGATTGATTGATCGATCGAAGCTTAGGCTCGATCAATCGAAAATCGGGCAGAATGCGTTTTTTTGCAGAATTCCAGCTCAGCCCAAACTCTACTTTAATGTCTTGGGGTTCAAGTAAAACAATCTTATATATAAGGGAAACCCTAAAACATTTTTAAGAGCTTTTAGAGAGATTAAAGTGCCTTATGTGCCTCTTTTTATTTTTAGGGTTTTGTACCTAAAGGCTCTCTAAAGGTTGTTGCTCATATTACTGTTTGTGTGAATCTCTTGTGAAATTTAAGAGGAGCTTTCCTTCACACAAGCTTAGGATTATCAAGAAGGAGATTCGTTCAAGAACTTGATGATCATTCAGTTGCTACATGTGGTCTCGAAGCGTGCACGTGGTCATGTCAGTAAGTTTCTATTGGTGGGTAGCAATAAGATGTTAGTGGTCTAAGTCGCTATTGTAAAACTTCGATTCTTTCATAGTGAATTCAGGTTTACCTTGAGAATAGATAGGTTAAATTCTCCGTAGGTTTTTTACCGATTTGGTTTTCTTGGGTCATCATATCATTATATTATTTATTTTTCCGCTGCTATACATTATATGATTGTTTGATTGTGATAACCTAGATCTGAAATTTGGACTAAGTAATAACTTGGCTTGTTAACTAGGTTAATCCAATTGTGTTTTAAGGGGTCTAAAAAACATACATTTTTTAAATTTTGCATGGAGAATTTAAGAAGATAATGTAATCTAATGGTGGATTTGCCAAAATTCATATCCAATAAAAAAAAATTATTAAATGGAGTTTTAGTCTTTATCTAAAACTAAGTTTGTTGCTAAATTTTGTCCAAAGTGTAATAATGTTGAGCCTAAAAAAATTTAGAGTGGTCCCAAAAATATTTTTTAAGGATAAAAAATCATAAATTTTTTAAAATTTACATATAATGATTAATTTTTTTCTAAGTTTGGGTGGTCCTGTGACGACTCTAAACTCTACGTGGAGCCGCTAGTGAATATCATGTTAAATTACCAATTGTCATAAAAGATTAAACTATTAGGAGATAGTGAATTAATCACTTAACCATAAGTCTAACAAACAGTTTTCTGGTTGGCATGTGTTCGAGATTCGAGAAAGAATATAACTTTAATTTTAGATTTTAAGCTCAAAATGACTAGATAAATTACGCAATTTAGGTGTTGAGGTAGCAACATCGAAACATGATTAATTGATCATATGAAACCAAGAGACCCCTGTTGGCAATTGGCAAAAGAATATAGGAACCCGGAAAACTTTAAATTTGGAGAATAAATAAGGGCAATCATAGATAAACTCAAAGTGTTAGTAATGAATAACTTCAGTTGATTTTTTGTTGATAATTTGTTTATTTTAGTTTGTTTGTACCAGCTTTTGTCACTTTCAACAACTTAAAATGTTACTACTTGTTAGTACCTCTTGTCTCTTGATATCAAATTCAATAAGTATTATTCTGCTAAAAAATATTCAATAAGTACTAGTATTTTTTTGATTTTCCAAAAATTTTTTTAAGGAATTAAAAAAAATCTAAGCACCAAAAAAAAAAAAATGCAAAATGCAATGGAACCTAAGGAAATAAAGAAAACAAACTAGTCAACAAAATATGCAAAGAAGCATAGGACCAAAAGAAATCAAACTTCAAACTTCAGAAGTTTTCTCCACCCAAATTTTGGTCGGAGGATGAATAGGTCTAGTTTTCTTAGATTTAGGTTTAGACCTAGAAGAGGCAGTTTTAAAACCTTGATTTTTCACAATCAAGCTCAATGCCTTAACAAATTCACCAAGAAGAGGCATGGGATTTTGAGAATTCACTTTTGGTGACTTTTCCTTTCAAAGCAATCTTCTTTTCAGCATGAAGCTTGAAGCAATTTGGACGAGTATGTCCAGAAGCACCATAGTGGTGACAAAAGTGAGGATTCTTAGTGTTTTCCCTCTTCTTAGGTGTAGAAGTCACAACAGGTTTAGACTTAAATAGCACCTTGACTTGTTTTTCAAATTTTGGTTCTTTTATCCTAAGGCATGCAATTTTCACAGATTGAGGAACAAAACAAGAACCAGTGGTGAAAGCATAAGAAGCAATATTACTCTTATCAAATCCTAAACCAAATTTTTCAGAGCTAGATTTTTGGGAATTTAAAATATCATCAAGTTTTGACTCAAAAATTCTATCTAGCTTTGCTCTCATCAACAACAAATGAGTTTCAAGATCTTTTACTTTTTCAAATAAGGACACATTTTTTTCTTTTTCAACATAGAAATCAAAGTAGTATTTTCACTCAATTGCACAACAAGATCATCATTTTCAATTTTCAATTCATTTAATTTAGACTGAACAACTTGCATTCTTCTTAGAACGAGCAACACTCAACAGTTATACATAGTTTATTGTTAGCATCTTGTAGATCTGCATCATTGTCAAGAATAACATCAAATTCAAATTTAGGTTCAAAGTTATTTTTCTCATTTTCATTAGAAATAGTCATAAAGGCTATAAAATTTCCTTCTTGGTCACTACCAGAGTCAACAGACTTTTCATCACTAAGTGTAGTTGCAAGAGCTAGTAGGTGGGAGCATTCATTCTTGTAATGTTCAAAGCCTTGACAGCCAAAATATTGCTGACCCAAGGAATTGTTAACAAATTGTTTGACTCTTCTTTAGAAGATTTCAATTTTTCTGCTTGTTCCTTTTAGAATTCTTTTAGAGTCAATTTCATCAACAGATTTCAAAGCAATAGAATTTTGTTTATTAGATCTAGGAAAATCTAATTCATAAGTCTGAAGTGATCCAACCAACTCTTCAATAGGGAAAGAGTCAATGTTTGTACTATCAATGATGCCTGTGACCTTAGGTCTAAAATCATCAGTCAAGGATCTCAAAATTTTTCTAACAATCTTAGGACCATAAAATTCTCCTAAATTAAAGGATGAGTTTACAATGTCATTAAGTTTTGCATAAAATCATCAAAAGATTCATCTTCTGACATTTTTATGTTTTCAAATTTTGTTGTTAATTGTTGAAGTTTGTTAATTTCAACTGCTTTTGTTCCCTCATGAGTAATAGAATAGTCCATGCAGTTTTAGCAACCTTAACATTTGAGATTTTCTTAAATTGCTAAGGAGAAGCACCATTGAATATAGCATTCATTGCTTTGCTGTTGTAATTAGCTACAGCAATTTGTTCATCAGACCATTGAGCTACAGTAGTAGCTAGTTTAGTCCACCCTTTTTCAACAGACAACCAAACTTTTTCATCCAAAGATTTAAGAATAGCTCTCATTCTTACTTTCCACCATGCATAGTTGTTACTATCAAACATAAAGGCACAATCAAAGAATGACCATGATCCATTACAATTTAGGGTCAAGGATCAACTCACAACAGGTAGTTGAACAAGGAGTTAACCTGTTCTGATACCAATTATTAGGGTTTTAGACCCCAGTTTAGTCAAATTCAACTAAACAGACATCACACAATCATAAATCACATTAACACTAAGAATGATGATCCAGGAAAACTTTTGAAACTGTGGTTTCAAAGTAAAAAATCTAGACAGGATTTAACCTAAACAATCCTCAAGTCAACATTTCACTAATAGAACAGAAGTTTGTACAATAGACTTAACCCTAAATCTACTGCTACTTCATGCAGTACTTACTCACGTGACCAAACGTGGCTCCGAATCCACAGACTCTTATATTGTGAAACTGTTGCACACAAACACTCCTATTTGTGATTTTGAGAACTCCACTAAAAGGTTTAGATCATTAACTATGATTGATTTGATGCAGCAACTTTACTCTATAGCTAGATCTATTGTTTGCACAAGGTTTCCAACTATAGCTTCAAAAAGGTTTGAAAAAATTCAGATATGTGTACAAAATACTGCCCTCTTGAATGTGTAAAAATGTGCTCTAGGGTTTGTATTTACATATCCTTAAGATCCATCAAAATCCTAGATCCAATGGCTGAGAAAGAAAGTGAGAAATCTAATCTGCGTGCATCTCGATCGGTTGAGATGTGCATCTCAATCGGTCGAGATAAGGAGACATTTTTTGCACTTATCTTTTCCTACTTTCTTGAGTCTTCAATTGTGCAGAACTTCATTTGTCTTGTTTCTAAATATTTCTAGACTAAACACTAGACAAAAACTAAGTTCTAAAAGTTACAATTTGTTCATGGTTGCCAGCCTAAACATATGGACTTTACAAGTACCTTGCTTTAAAAATGAGAATTTCTATAGCTTGTAGGAACAAATGAATGGGGAGAAAGTGAGGAAGAGAGAACATAGAAATAGAAATAACTTCCAAAACAAAAAAGACTAAACAAGAACAAAGGAATCCATTGATGAAGATCCTTCTGGTTCTCTTTTTATTGAAGAAAAATTCACTTGGCTCAAGGTGAGACAGAATGCTCATTGCCCCTGACTCAAGGTTCCACAAAATCCTAATTTCCTATATATTATTTGTAACAAGTAGTTTTGATTTTGATTAATTGGTTACATTTTGTATATTTAATGTATTGGATTGGTTTTAGACTACATCCATCTATGTTTTTTTTTTTTTATATATTATATATATATATATTCTTTTGATTTGATGTACTTACTAGATCTAATAAGTTCCTTGTGGCAAGATGAGAAAGTCTATAGCTTGAATATTTAGTATTCCCTTATACATAAAGTTCAGTTACAAAATTGGTTATGACCTTAGAAAATGACAAAGTCTAGCTATAAAATTAGGCTAGAACCTTACTCAATATTTTTTTATTGAAGGTGAATTTTGACAAATTTACCATTAGATTACATCTTTTTCTTATATCTTACATGCTTGCAAATTTTTTAAAAAATTAAAAATCAATAGTTATGTTATTAATAAATTTTTTACATTACAAATTTTTGTAATTTAAAATTATACATAAAATGTAATCTTATAAATCATATAGTAAATAATATCTGATTAAAACAAAATCTAACGTGTATTTAAAGCTTAAAAAACATGCAATTCAACAATTAAATTTTTAGCATATGTAGTAATGTTTATTTTATTGAGTAAAGTTATAGTTTTAGGCCAGACTTCTCTTATTTATTACTTGTGCTTACTATTTTGGTCGACCACTCTTAATAAAAAATTGAAGGAAATATCAGAAACAGAAGAAAGTGAGGAAAGTGATGAAGCTGATGTTCTGAGTGACACCTGGTCCAACTCCTCTTTTGAAAGCATGAAAGTTTCAGAAATATCAGAATTTATGGCATTGCCAACGCCATTACATAGCCTTAAAATTGAAGGATGTGATGTTCTGAGGTCCATACCTGAAAGTGTGATAAAGAACCCTTCTCTCCAAAATATGTATATTATTAATTGTTGTTGTCTCAAGTCCTTTCCCATAGGCATGTCCTTAAAAATTCTTTATATCCGGAATTGCAAGAAATTAGATTTTCCCCTTGCAAATGAGAATGTACATCTGGATGAACTTGAAGATTTGAGTGCAGGGAGTAGCTGTGACTCCCTGACAGACCTCTCCTTACACTTGTTTCCAAAACTTAGAAGACTTTCTATTTGGGATTGTGCAAAACTGCAGAAACTTTCACTGCCAGAAAAAATTCAGATAGAACTCACATCTCTTGAGGCCTTGGAGATCAGGGATTGTCCTAAACTGGAATATTTTCCAACAGGAGGATTGCCTACCCCCAATTTGAAGTCCATTTGGTACTCTAATTGCAAGAGTCTCGAGAAACTACCTGATCAGTTGGGCACTCTTGAACATCTCACGTCAATGTTTATAAATGATTGCCCAGAACTTGAGTCACTCTCAAAACAGGTTTTGCCTTCGAAACTTAGTTTACTCAGGATCACTTCCTGCAACAAATTCATTTCCGGGAAGGAGTGGGGTTTGCACGGGCTTGCCAGTCTCTGTCTTTTGGAGATTGAAGGTGAATGTAAAAACGTGGAGTCATTCCCAGTGGAAGGATTACTGCCCAGCAATCTCAGTTCTCTACGCATCAGTGGACTTTCGGATCTCGAAAAGTTGGACAACACGGGCCTAAAGAAACTTGAGTCTCTTAAAAGTTAAAACACTGGAGATTAGCTGCTGTGAGAAACTCCAGTCCTTGCCAGTAGATGGTTTTCCATCCTCCCTCTCTTTCCTCTGCATCAAGAAGTGTCCATCGTTGAAACCAAAACTCCAAAATAAGAATGGGGAAGATTGGTCCAAGATAGCTCATATTTCTTGCGTTGAAATTGATGAGGAAGTAATCTCATGAGCGGGGCTTTCAGCGAGGTACTAATAATCTTGTGACTCGCTAGACATCATTTCAATTTACTGTATGTTGTGAAAAATTATTTCGCTTACTAATAATCTTTTCTTCCATCTTGCATAATCTAGACCAATATTGTAGACTTCTTGGGCCACCGGGAATTGCTTGAGTTTCAACGTGGGTGCTGCCGTTATTAATTTACATTTGCCTCCTACTCTGTTATCAATCGTTTTGCAGACTTCCAATTCTAATATGTTTACTAGAAGAATCTTAAAAGAATGTGGAGCGTATTTCTTTTAGTAACTTCTTTGATATATTTTGGGGTTAAAACGATGCACATGTATGTAAGCTGGATGTGACTTGAGAAGCTGTTTATATTTTTTATTGTGAGTTGGCCATTGTATTTATATGGACTTGGCTAAACCAAAAAAAAAGGGTGTTAAATTCAATGTAATGAGATATAAATTGATTTGAGTTTGTCAGGGTTTAAAGGTGTTTTACAAAAGTTGGTTTGAGTGTTTCCTATTCATATTAGAAACTCTAAACTAATAGTGAATTTTGATTGGCATTGCTTGTGGATGTAAACTTGTAGTTGGCCAAACCAACATAAAATCTTGTTATTCAAATACAAGCCCCCTCCCTCTTACACATCATGCTTAAATTTGGAAATTGGACAAGCTGCTTGTAGTGACCCGAAAGGGGTCTTGCAATTCATGAAATCTCACATCGCCTAGGGAAGCACATGAGAATGTGTTTATAAGGAATTATCTCCCTTCAATGTGTAAAGGCCTTTACCCTAGCGCAACATGGGGAAAAACAAAACCGTGAGGGGTATGGGTCCCAAAGCGGACAATATCTACACAGTTGGGACGAGGTCGTTAATAATGGTATTAGAGTCATGCCCTAGCCGGAAGTGTGGGTCCCACTTTCGATCTCCATCAAAGAAAACCAGTGTTTGCTAGAGGAAGAGCAAGCCTATCATCTTCTATGTGAAAGTGGATTATAAAGTAGCAAAATGCAGCCTTTTTATCTTTTAGGCTACGTATGATACGAGTCCAAAGCAATATTAGTTTCTTTAATATGTTGATGGCCCAAGCTTGAAACGGCAGTATTTAAATCATCACTGTTTATGTATCAGAAGTCAGGGCCCAGGAGTTTTTTTTTTTTTTAGTAAACAGTAATACTTATTAGAACACACACAAAAATAGTAATAATAGTATTTTAAACCGAGTTTATAATACATTACATAACCATCAAAATGTATTACATAATACTGTACTCAGGTTTATAATCACATTTTCCCACTTAACCATCAAAATGCAAACCTCTTAAATTTATAATAATGTAACACTTAACTCCCTGCTCTTGCATCTATTTTGGGGATTATGTCTGACAGAATATAGTATCAAAAACTAGTTTACCTTTCCCTTCAAAACATATGGTAGTAGGTAAATTGATCTTTTAATATTACTTTCTGCTAGACTTAATTAAGAAAGTGACGTGAGAAAGTCTTACATGAGTTTTAGTTTGGGGGCCGATCGTAGATTTTTGTAGTACAAATGGTATGTGTAAAATGGGTGTATAATTTAGAGTAGAAAAGTGTACCTTTTGTTTTTCTTCTTGAGAGAGAGAGAAATTCACACTTTCATTGAAAATAGTGAAACAAAAAGACTTTTACATCAAGTCATTATTTAGAGCTTGCATTACGTCGAAAGCAATATAACAACAAGCACTTTTTTTTGTTTTTTAATATCTTTTATCTTAAAAAGGAATGACTTCTTTTTTTATAGGAAAAGACCATTAGTTATGATTTAATCCACCTAAACATACTGCTAATGGTTGCAATGGTGCAACAAATGTTTAGGCTCAGTACAATTTCCTACTTAAGCTTCCCATATCTTTTTTTTTTAAAAGAGTTTCAACCTATAGCGTCCACTCCTGATGATGTTCTTTATCATTAAACCAAGACACCAATTGGTTTTTGGTGTAGCTGGGGATTGAACCCCAAATCTCTTATTCAACCATCAGAAACTTTACTAGTTGAGCTTCTCATATCTTTCCTAGAGCCTCGAGTGGATCATACAATAATAAGATCTTTGGACTGGTTCAAATTATAGCCTATATAGGAATATTGCTAGCATTTATATGATAGCTATGAAGCAACAAAGAGGTGCAATAAGTTTTTTTTTTTTTTTGGGGAGAAGAATAAGTGCAATAAGTTGACACCATTACATTCTTTAAGGACTTTTAAAGCAGCAATATTGTTTAATTCAATATCAAGAGTTGGTCCAAGATTTGTTATGCAAAGTGGCATTCAACTTCGGTTAGTAAGGATTCTAAAAGGTTCAAAAATTAGATTTTAAAAATAATAATAATAATTTAAGATAGTTGGGCATGGAGAGATTTGAATCCTAAATGTCTCTATTAAAAACGTTAGGAGATGCCAACCAATAGAGTTACAAGGATCTTGGCAAAAACTAATTTAGTTCACTTAATTAAGTTGCTTCTTACTTGTGCAAATAATAAACTAATTGAAGTTTGCTGTGAGAGTACAAGATGATAGGTAAACAAAACAAAACAAAACAAAACAAAACAAAAAAAAAAAATCTTCAGAAATTTATAATATTCTCACTTATGAAAATCCTCTCCATCATGGTAATAATGTGAAACAACCATTGAATCAATCCTGTACATATTTTCTTTCATTACCATAAACGCCAAATCTGGAGAAAATTCTTTGAGATCTCCAATGGGCAAGCTCAGCTTAAATACAAAGCTGAGAGATAGTATGGTGGTAGTAGCATTGCACCTTAAAATGGCTTAGAGTCCCCGTTTGCTAGATTCAATTTTGCAAATAAAGTTTTTGGATATAATTACATAGTTAAGTTTGCAATAATCCAACCACACTCCATGAATTACATCTCAACATTTACAAACCATTACTTATCATCTATCATGACTAAAGGATCCAAGGAATGGTTTTCCATCAATAACCTCCTAAAACGTCCTTTAAATGTAGGAAAATCAAGTAACAAGGTAGCATTAGAAATCTCCTAAATGATAGATAATTCCATGGCCTTTTATCAAAGAAAAATTTGTCTTTGACATTAAGCTTCCAAGTGTGGATAGACCACACTGGTGTTCTAGATTCACTTCTTGATTTTGCAAGAATCATTAACAAGTTGTGCATGCAACCAATTGCATCAATAGTTTCGGCCGTCTGTGGGAGCGTGAATTTCCCTTAAAGACAAAAGTTGTTCAGTCCAAACATGTTTATTGGAGGATTACCAAAACACCGTCACATGGCAGAGTCGCCAAGATGCTTAGAACAGGTCCTTTAGAATGAGTACACTTGAACAAGTGAAATTATAATTTAGAGTAGAAAAGTGTACCTTTTGTTTTTCTTCTTGAGAGAGAGAGAAATTCACACTTTCATTGAAAATAGTGAAACAAAAAGACTTTTACATCAAGTCATTATTTAGAGCTTGCATTACGTCGAAAGCAATATAACAACAAGCACTTTTTTTTTGTTTTTAATATCTTTTATCTTAAAAAGGAATGACTTCTTTTTTATAAGAAAAGACTATTAGTTATGATTTAATCCACCTAAACATACTGCTAATGGTTGCAATGGTGCAACAAATGTTTAGGCTCAGTACAATTTCCTACTTAAGCTTCTCATAACTTTTTTTTTATTATTATTTAAGAGAGTTTCAACCTATGGCGTCTGCTTCTGATAATGTTCTTTATCATTAGACCAAAACACCAATTGGTTTTTGGTGTAGGTGGGGATTGAACCCCAAATCTCTTATTCAACTATCAGAAACTTTACCAGTTGAGCTTCTCATATCTTTCCTAGAGCCTCGAGTGGATCGTACAATAATAAGATCTTTGGACTGGTTCAAATTATAGCCTATATAGGAATATTGCTAGCATTTATATGATAGCTATGAAGTAACAAAGAAGTGCAAAATGGTTTTTTTTTTTTTGGGAGAAGAATAAGTGCACTAAGTTGACACCATTACATTCTTTAAAGACTTTTAAAGCAGCAATATTGATTAATTCAATATCAGGAGTTGGTCCAAGATTTGTTATGCAAAGTGGCATTCAACTTCCGTTAGTAAGGATTCTAAAAGGTTCAAAAATTAGATTTTTAAAATAATAATAATAATTTAAGATAGTTGGGCATGAAGAGATTTGAATCCTAAATGTCTCTATTAAAAACGCTAGGAGATGCCAACCAATAGAGTTACAAGGATCTTGGCAAAAACTAATTTAGTTCACTTAATTAAGTTGCTTCTTACTTGTGCAAATAATAAACTAATTGAAGTTTGCTGTGAGAGTACAAGATGATAGGTAAACAAAACAAAAAAATCTTCAGAAATTTATAATATTCTCCCTTATGAAAATCCTCTCCATCATGGTAATAATGTGAAACAACCATTGAATCAATCCTGTACATATTTTCTTTCATTACCATAAACGCCAAATCTGGAGAAAATTCTTTGAGATCTCCAATGGGCAAGCTCAGCTTAAATACAAAGCTGAGAGATAGTATGGTGGTAGTAGCATTGCACCTTAAAATGGCTTAGAGTCCCCATTTGCTAGATTCAATTTTGCAAATAAAGTTTTTGGATATAATTACATAGTTAAGTTTGCAATAATCCAACCACACTCCATGAATTACATCTCAACATTTACAAACCATTACTTATCATCTATCATGACTAAAGGATCCAAGGAATGGTTTTCCATCAATAACCTCCTAAAACGTCCTTTAAATGTAGGAAAATCAAGTAACAAGGTAGCATTAGAAATCTCCTAAATGATAGATAATTCCATGGCCTTTTATCAAAGAAAAATTTGTCTTTGACATTAAGCTTCCAAGTGTGGATAGACCACACTGGTGTTCTAGATTCACTTCTTGATTTTGCAAGAATCATTAACAAGTTGTGCATGCAACCAATTGCATCAATAGTTTCGGCCGTCTGTGGGAGCGTGAATTTCCCTTAAAGACAAAAGTTGTTCAGTCCAAACATGTTTATTGGAGGATTACCAAAACACCGTCACATGGCAGAGTCGCCAAGATGCTTAGAACAGGTCCTTTAGAATGAGTACACTTGAACAAGTGAAATGCAAAACGTGCAACAAATGATTCAACATAGTTAGCATATATAGTTAAAAATACCTCTATATATATAAATTTTTCGGGTCAGCTTTGTACTCTCAACAAGCTAATCAAGATTAGCCAAATGAAGAGAGGGAATGGTGTTCCCAGGATGATAGGGTTGGTGAAATTGCTGAGCACCATTTCCAATGAAATTTTCTAGACCTCAAGTCCCCAACAGAGTGTAAGGTTTAAGGAGCAATCAATAAAATATTAAGGTTTAGATATGTACCTCTAGACACCATGAGCAAATTTTTAACAAAAATTATCTATAGAGAAACTGCACAGCTGTGGATGGGGCTGGGGGCAAGCCAATATAGCTTCTTAACATATTGTATAGGGAAACATCCACCTTCAAAGTTCTACACTCTTCACTTACATAAGAAAGTACAAATAAAATAACAATGTGCACTAAGCCCGAAATTATTATGACCACAACCTGTAATAAGGCTTCCAGGAACATAAACTGAGCTTCATTTATCCTGTTTTGACTAACATAAAATATAATTAATGGAAGCCCAACTTAACCCTAAAATTCCCTCAGAGAGAACTGAAATTGGAAACCTGAAAGTTCTTAATAGCAGCCAAAGGGGACTCCAAAGCACATGTTAGCACCGTACTTGTTGGCGAACAAGTAAGTAAATAGCTGAAACTAGAATTGCATTTCATTATAGCAGCCAAACCTAACAACAGTTATCTTTTCTTAAACAAAATCTCAAAATCCATAGACCAAATATGTTTTTGGGCCAATCCTCTCCTTTATCTACTTCATGTTGCAATCTAGCATTTCCAGTGAGGAAAGATTTATTAGCTCCTCAGATATAGATTGAAGTGATAAGTCTCTGGATGCTAGGAGAGGTAATACAGTAGTGCAGAGGATAATGGTGCAAAAATACCAGCTAAAGCAACATATCAGTATCAACTTCAGTGACTTTCTTAACATACATGCCTGACACTGAACCCTGAAAATTTGCGAAGAATCTAGATGCCAGCTTCAGAAAACTTGAACCTGCTTCTAAAAGATCATGTAACATAAGGAAACCAGTTGAACAGCATGCAAAATGAAATTAAAATGTAGATCTGCTCCAATGTATGCTTGGGTATGAGAACTGGAGAAAAAACCTCAAGATTCATTTTCTTTTGGGAAGTAGATGAAACTCATACTTGCCCAAACAAAAATTACTGGACTTTTACAATTGACTACAGTTATATAATCGATCATAGTCACCAATTATTTGTTACAGTCTTCTAAGTATCTGTTTTTTTGAACAAGATTTGCACAGAAAAGGAGACATACTTGGGGCATATTTGTATGCTCCTCTTATTATTACTACTTCAGTGGAAGAAAAAACATGAAAGATGTAAACATGGACACCCACTATGCGCACCAAAAAGCTAGTATCAATTATATGAATTATAAACATTTAACCAACCCTTATATGACGCATTAAAAAACACTGTTCACAAACTAAAATCAACTTATATCAGATTACTCCCAACTCACTTTAATCTCAACTCCAGCCCCAAAATAAACTAAACTAATTCTTTAAAGGCATCTGCATATTTGCTTAAGAGCCTTCTTCTGAGCATATAACTCCCCATATAAGAAAACTAATTTGGGCCGGTGCTACAGAATCGTTAGAAGCAATGATAAACTGATCAGTATACATGATAATAACCTCAGGACTAACATATCACAAAATTACAGTAAATAAGAATACAAAAACAAAAACTACTGCCCAGCTAACTTGCATAAAAATTTCAGAAGTGGATCCAGACTTCTTCAAAAATCCTCCAGTTGCTGTACATAACATGAAGAAGGAAGGAATAGTGAATAACTGCAGAAGAACCCACGTAAATTTGAGCACTTGCTGGTGGCCCCAGCAGTCTTCAAAATTAGCCTAGATATATTATGATACATGATGGAAAGAAAAGATTATTTTAGTAGGTGCAATAATCATTTCACAATGTACAGTAAATTAAATTGATGTCTAGCAGATCAAATTGCTATTCATCAACTGAGTAATAAAATGACCTTGGTGATAGTGTTTTCATTGCTTCAGGCAAGGACTCTTCTATACTTCCTTATTAGTTTCTATGAAAGAGATATGAGCTATCTTAGACCAATATTTTGTCTCATTTTGGAGTATTGGTCTCAGCAGAGAGCATTTTCTGCTCCAGATAAAAGACAAGGATGGAAGACCCTCTTCGGGATAGACTAGAGCAGTAAGGTGCTGAAGCCCCTGGTCATCCAGATAAAAGTAAGCTCCTTCTAGCCCCAATTTGTCCAACAAATCAACTACATTTCTTGCCGCTGCAGGAATTCCTTAGCTGCTGGTGAGAGGAGGGCTTTTAGGGACGGGGGAAGGCGGTGGATAGTGCCCTATTCATAGTAAGTTTTTTGTTTTGACTGCTGCTTGAAAAAACGCTGGAGCAGAACCCTTTTTAGTTCCGTCCTTTTGGCAAGGATCGGCTAGCAAAGAGCAGTTTTGGATATGAAGAGTTAAAAGGGAGGCAGGCAACCCCTCTTCTGGCATCAACTCAAGCTTCTCACAGCAATTGATCTCCAACTTTCCTAGCAACGTGAGGTGCTGAAGCCCTTGGCCTATGAATTTGAGATGTGGAAGTCTGCTTATACGAAGAGAAGTGAGGGTGTTGGGCAGCAGCCCCTCTTCCGGAAACAATTCCAAGTTACTACATCCACCTTCAATCTCAAAACAAGTTAGTGACACCATTCTATGCAAGCCCCACTCCTTCTGAGGCATCAGATTGTTGCAGTTGGTAATCAAAAGAGATTGTAGGTTGGGAGTAGGCAACCCCTTTTCTGGAAAGAATTCCAGATTTGGGCAATCCTTGAATTTCATTTTTCGAAGAAATGTGAGATCAAAGTGAAGGTTGTTTGGAATTGAAAGGGACTTGAGATTCCTACAGTCCTCAATATGAAGATCTTGAAGCTTGGTAAATAAACCTAATGGTAGAGATTGAAGAGAATCACAGCTTCTCATTATTTGCAAACTCTCAAGGACTCTAAATGGGTGCATCGTATGCTCAAGTAGAAAGGGCTTTAAATTTCGACAATCACAAATAGAAAGTATTTTTACGTTAGTGAGAGAATCACCTCCAGGAAAGGAGCTGAGAGAAGGACAATTAACTATTTCCAGTCGTTGGAAACTAGAGTTGCCTTCAAACAATTCCTGGGACAGGGTCGTCATAGCATTCAAATCATGCAGCTTCATTTCTTTCAAGGAACGGAGGTGCTTTGGTAAGGTCCCAATCAATTTTGGACATCCGCGTATATGAAGCTGTTGGAGGGAGGGGAAGTGTTCACCTTCATTTGCTAAATGTATCCAGTGTGTCCAACTTGGCAACTCCTCAAACAACAAAGTTCTAAGAGATTGAAAAGGCTTGACTCCAAAGTGCCCATTCCCATAAAATTTAGAATCCAAACTTTTTAATACTTCCATCTCTATGATGTAGAGCCCTTGAAGAGATGATAAATGACCAAGTGGTGGTAAGGACGTACAAATTTTGCACTTGCTAAGACAAAGGAACACCATGTTAGAGAAAATGGCATCACCTAACCAATTGGGAAACCTTGAACCACCATAGCTTTCAATTGTAAGCTTCTTCAAATTTTTATGAGGTTGCAGATTATCAAGTATGTCTATTTCATTTTGTACCTCATGAGTGTTAGAGGTCCATGTGAAAGCTAATTCATTAAGACAATGCTTACTTTTCAAGTCAGCCTCTGAAGCATCTGTAGCATCAACTACATTCTGCATCCTTGAGATGGAAATTGTACGAAGGTGTGCAAGCTTGCCCAATTCACTGATTTTCCGCCCACTATTTCTGCTCACAAAAAAATCAGTTAACACTTGGAGACTCTTTAATCTTCCAAATTCAAGTGGCATCTCTCTTAAGTTGGTTTCACTCACATCTAGATGACGTAAATTAATAAGGTTTCCAAAGTTTGCTGGTAGCTCAGTGAGTTCAATACAACTTGCCAACAACAATGTCTGCATATTATACAAAGAACATATTGAACTAGGTAGCTTTTTTATTGAAGTCTGGGAAAGGTCCAAGTAGCGTAGATGAATCAATTTGCCCAAAGTCTCAGGTAGATCAGTGATCACATGACAAGCAAAAGAAAGCACACGTAAGTGTTTTAGAAATGGCAACCATTTATCACTAAATATTTTACTTAAGGCAGAGCATTGACTGGTATTTGAAAAGCCTAGTGGAAGGAAGGTTCTCAGAGACTTTACTTCCTGTAGGGCCACAAAGATCTCGGGACCATCAAGTCGGTTGATTGACCACGCAAAATATCGAGCCTTTTCTGAAATTTCATTCAGTTTGCCATCCTCTAACTTGCAACAAAATTCTCCAGATGCAAATTGAGCTAAATCATTGATAAGGTCATGCATCACAAAGCACAATTTGTTGCGATTTGATGGTTGAAAAAATGATCTTGATATTAGCTCACGAAAATACCTGCACCCAACATCTTCCATGGTGTCTTTACCTTTTCGATGCTGCAAGAAACCTTCTGCCATCCACATGAGAACCAATTTCTCTTTTTCAAACTCATACCCCTTGGGAAATATCGAACAATAAGAAAAGCATTGTTTGAGATGTGGAGGTAGATGATAATAGCTCAACATTAAAGCATGGAGTATGCTACTCTTATCAGTAGAAAGCTCCCATATCTTGCTATTCAGTATTCTAGACCATTCCTCAGCTCCCAATTCTGGGTGCAAGAGGCCTCCAAGTACTTTTGTAGCTAAAGGCAAGCCTTTACACCTTTTCACAATTTTCTCACCAATCCTTTTTAATGTTGGATGTTCCTCAGGGTTGCTAGTCCTAAATGCATGTTTTGCAAATAGTGACCAGCAGTCTTCATCTGACAAATGCAACAGACGATAAGTAACGACAGCGCGCATCATTGATGCAACACTTTGATTACGAGTTGTCACAATAATTCTACTTCCACAGGCTCCAGCTTTTAAGGGGCTTAACAACAAATCCCAATCAATAAAATTGTCATTCCAAATGTCATCTAAAACAAGCAAAAATCTCTTTCCTTTCAATCTCTCCTTTAGTTTGACTTGAAGAAGATTCAGGTCTTTCACATTACAATTCCTTGACGCAACCGACTCAAAAATGGTTCTAGTTATTTTTAAAACATCAAATTCTTCTGAAACATAAGCCCATGCTCTAAATTTAAATGATTTTTCTACCTCTGAGTCATTATACAAAAGCTGAGCAAGGGTTGTCTTGCCAACCCCACCAATCCCAACTATTGCAATCACAGGGATTCTGTTTTCTTTTTGTGCATTACCACTACCAGCAAGCAAAAATTCTTTTAGCTTCTCTTTATCTTTATCTCTACCAAACACTTCAAATTCATCAACTAAAGAAGTTGTAGGCAAAACCAACAATGGCTTCCCTCTTACACTTTCCTTGAAATTCATGATATCTCTTTGTTGTGCTAAAAACTCCAGCCTTTCAACTATGTTTTTGAGCCTAGATTCTATATCTTTATCAAGCTTGAGACTGGAATCTTTATCTTCTTTACTAGGATTATGAGTAAAGAATAGACCCATTACCTGTTTTCCCTTGACCTTGGCCTCAGCTTCCAACTCGCATTGCAAAGCTATGGTGGCAATCTCATCCAACAAATCTTCTGCATGGTAGGCAGCATCTTTGAGCTCATTGACCCACTCTTTCACCGCCATGTTTGTGATCTGCTTCTCCTCTGCATCACTCAGCACTGCGTTAACAGTCAGCAGAACTGTCTTCATCTTGTCAAAGAGTGTGTGATCCAAATCCCTGTCTCCAAAGAAGTTTCTGACCAGGGGAGATGCCAGCCTTTCAAACAAAGCTCCAAAGAGTGCAGAAAGCAATGACTCTCCCAAAATTTCCCAAACCATTTTTTTTTCTGCTTTGCAAAGAAAGGATTCAACAGGAAGAGATATGGGGTTGAGAAGCAGCCAGTTTTTCCATGGCTAATTATTTCGTTGACTATAGGCACAGACTGTGGTCATTGCCTATAGTGACTGAAAATTAAATAATAATATAAATTCAAAAGGAAAAATTACACTTTACCCACTTGTAGTTTGCTTGAAAAATACTTTGCTTATTTGTGGTTTAAAAATTATCACTTTACTCACTTGAAGTTAGCTCCAGTTATCTTTTGTTACCTACCTCTATTAAAAACAAGAGTAAATTTGTATTTTTATTACTGTTTTATGTCTCTCTCCTTTCGAAACATAAAAACTAAAAAATCAAGATAAAATGTTTTGTAAAAATTAAAACTTAACTTTTACCTCTTTTCATGAATGAATCAACTTTTAGATCTTCTATTTTAACACGTTAAAAATTGAAATTGTGTGTTTCCTCACCTAAACCAAAGAATGGAAGAAAAAAATCAATTAAGTTCACCAGGTCATACTCTAAGAAGCACCATGGCCTAAGCTAAATTCACAGAAAGAATTCATCTAGACTAACCTAGTTCTTTCCTTCAAGCTAACAATAGAAAGAGGATGATGTGTATCTTGCAATCCTAGACATGAGTGCATATATAACTACCAATGCAGTAACAAAGCTCCTCAGTTGTATGGATAAAATACAACAACCAACGCAAGCATAAAAATGAAGACAGTGCTGGAAATACAAACAAAGAATGAAGAGGGCATTTGGGACAGTGATGTGATAAACTAAGCTTCATGAATCTAAACAAAATATAAAAATAAAAAGATCCTTACAGAGTGAACAATTGGCTACCAAAACCAAGGGCAGCAACAAATAAGGATTTATACTTTGGGAACCGGAAAACATCACCATAAAGACGCATAATTTCAATTTTTAATGTGTTAAAATGGAAGATTTAAAAGTAGATACATGAAAAGAAGATGTAAAAGTTAGGTTTTAATTTTTGAAAAACTTAGATTTTAGATCTTCTTTTCTCTTGATTTTTTAGTTTTTTATGTTTTGAGATGAGAGAGACATAAAAAAGTAACAAAAATACAAATTTAACCCTGTTTTTAACAGAGGTGGGTAACGAAAGATAAACGGAGCTAATTTCAGGTGGGTAAAGTGTCAATTTTTAAACCATAGGTAGGTAAAGTGTTTTTTGGGCAAATCACAGGTGGACAAAGTGTAATTTTTCCAATTTAAAAAATATTATTTAAAAGATAATATTAATGGTTAAATGATTAACTACTGTCGGAAATTATTAGTATTATTTTTCCCATATTGTCGGTAATTATTAATAAACAAAGTTCTGATCACCTAACACTTTTGGTACGATGATCACCCCACAAGTAATTATACTTGTGAAGTGAGGGGGGCAAGGGCCGAGGGGCAAGCCTTCAGGAGGAAGTTTCACACACATATCCACTTAGATTAGGCTAAAATAGAATTCTATCTTGTATAAAATAAAAATAAAAATAAAAAAGTTTTGATCCATAAAAGATTTCACCGCCATGTTTGTGATCTGCTTCTCCTCTGCATCACTCAGCACTGCGTTAACTGTCAGCAGAACTGTCTTCATCTTGTCAAAGAGTGTGTGATCGAAATCCCTGTCTCCAAAGAAGTTTCTGACCAGGGGAGATGCCAGCCTTTCAAACAAAGCTCCAAAGAGTGCAGAAAGCAATGACTCTCCCAAAATTTCCCAAACCATTTTTTTTTCTGCTTTGCAAAGAAAGGATTCAACAGGAAGAGATATGGGGTTGAGAAGCAGCCAGTTTTTCCATGGCTAATTATTTCGTTGACTATAGGCACAGACTGTGGTCATTGCCTATAGTGACTGAAAATTAAATAATAATATAAATTCAAAAGGAAAAATTACACTTTACCCACTTGTAGTTTGCTTGAAAAATACTTTGCTTATTTGTGGTTTAAAAATTATCACTTTACTCACTTGAAGTTAGCTCCAGTTATCTTTTGTTACCTACCTCTATTAAAAACAAGAGTAAATTTGTATTTTTATTACTGTTTTATGTCTCTCTCCTTTCGAAACATAAAAACTAAAAAATCAAGATAAAATGTTTTGTAAAAATTAAAACTTAACTTTTACCTCTTTTCATGAATGAATCAACTTTTAGATCTTCTATTTTAACACGTTAAAAATTGAAATTGTGTGTTTCCTCACCTAAACCAAAGAATGGAAGAAAAAAATCAATTAAGTTCACCAGGTCATACTCTAAGAAGCACCATGGCCTAAGCTAAATTCACAGAAAGAATTCATCTAGACTAACCTAGTTCTTTCCTTCAAGCTAACAATAGAAAGAGGATGATGTGTATCTTGCAATCCTAGACATGAGTGCATATATAACTACCAATGCAGTAACAAAGCTCCTCAGTTGTATGGATAAAATACAACAACCAACGCAAGCATAAAAATGAAGACAGTGCTGGAAATACAAACAAAGAATGAAGAGGGCATTTGGGACAGTGATGTGATAAACTAAGCTTCATGAATCTAAACAAAATATAAAAATAAAAAGATCCTTACAGAGTGAACAATTGGCTACCAAAACCAAGGGCAGCAACAAATAAGGATTTATACTTTGGGAACCGGAAAACATCACCATAAAGACGCATAATTTCAATTTTTAATGTGTTAAAATGGAAGATTTAAAAGTAGATACATGAAAAGAAGATGTAAAAGTTAGGTTTTAATTTTTGAAAAACTTAGATTTTAGATCTTCTTTTCTCTTGATTTTTTAGTTTTTTATGTTTTGAGATGAGAGAGACATAAAAAAGTAACAAAAATACAAATTTAACCCTGTTTTTAACAGAGGTGGGTAACGAAAGATAAACGGAGCTAATTTCAGGTGGGTAAAGTGTCAATTTTTAAACCATAGGTAGGTAAAGTGTTTTTTGGGCAAATCACAGGTGGACAAAGTGTAATTTTTCCAATTTAAAAAATATTATTTAAAAGATAATATTAATGGTTAAATGATTAACTACTGTCGGAAATTATTAGTATTATTTTTCCCATATTGTCGGTAATTATTAATAAACAAAGTTCTGATCACCTAACACTTTTGGTACGATGATCACCCCACAAGTAATTATACTTGTGAAGTGAGGGGGGCAAGGGCCGAGGGGCAAGCCTTCAGGAGGAAGTTTCACACACATATCCACTTAGATTAGGCTAAAATAGAATTCTATCTTGTATAAAATAAAAATAAAAATAAAAAAGTTTTGATCCATAAAAGACTTGCAGTTTAATTTTCACCTTACAGGACCAAAAATTGATCAGTATTTTAATTTGATGACAAAAAAATATTTTTAAGAGTAAACGTTATAAATTGAAACATATTAAAAAAACAAAGTTTTGGTATCTATTGCATAAAAGACATAAAAAGTTATAAAATAAATAAATTACCTTATTTTTTTTATAAAATTTTGTTTAAAATAAATTTTAAAATAATGTTTTCAGAATATTTGTTAATGTTAACAATTTTTCGTATTTTTAAGTAATTTCCTTGGATTATAAACATTTAAAAAAAAATCGTGTTGAAATAATATATTTTCAAAGTAGATTGCACTTTAAAAATACAAAAAATCAGTCGATATATATATATATATATATATTTTTTTTTTAGAAACAAAAATAAGTTGAAACCTGAAATCGTATTTCAAGCGTTGAAATTTTGTAACGTCTCCAATAGTAGGCGGCTCGGTTATTTCATTGGCTGGTAATTGTTGGGTGCTCTGCACCAAGCCACCACTGCACCGTGGGGTTCAGTCCCCACACAAATTGTCAAAGTTCTTAAATGAGCTTTGACTCTTCAGTCACAAATTCAGCCTTTTTTATTATTATTTTTATTATTATTATTATTATTATTTAGATAAGATGAGGCATTTGGTGTGTGGTCCAATTTAAAAGGGCAGAGTTTAATTAGTGGTGTATTTTTTGGATTTAATTAGTCGAGGCTGCTAAAGGGTTTATATTTGAATGGCATATCTTTGTGTAAAAAGTATTTAAGAGTTTAGAGAGAAAAAAAAAAGTTTGAATTGTGAAATTAGCAGTATGTTGTAATTATTTTTCAAAAAAAAAATAACCGAGTGTTCTAGGTTTTTAATGTTAGGACTTAGGTGTAATAGTTTTTTTTTTTTTTTTTTTTTTTTTAAGGTAAAGGGTAATAATTTTTGTTTAATTAGCCTAGTGTTTTGGGTTTAATTGTTTGGTATAATGGGTTTTAATGTAGTTTATCCATCAATATCCATCTATCTTAAATACGTAGTTTATCCTCTAACACTGTAAAAATTTAAAGAGACTACTAAAAATGTTTTTAGATCGTGTTACTTTTTATTGCCAATTTATCTAAGATTTTATATATAAAAATTTAAAATTTCTTTTTTTAAAAATCTAACTTTTATGTTTTTGTTCCACCAAATTTGCTACATAATATATACATACATACATATCAATATATGTATATATTTTATTAATTTATAAAATTCAACTAAAGGTCCCTTTATTATTATTTTTTTAAGTCAATTGTTCTATACCTTAGCTTGATATATATATATATATATTTTATGATACATTAATACTTGGAGTTTGAAAGATTTGGATCTTAAATGTCTTTTTTAGAAACACAAGTATCAACTAATTATGTTACAAAACTCTTCGTCTTAGCTAGTTTATTAAATTAATGTATATTTACTATTGATGAGTGTGGTGCAATAGTAGGAAGCTATCGAAAGACCCATTTGTTTGAGAGAATACATTTGGTCCGGATCTGGCGTAAATCCTCTATTTTACGCCCCCAATTGTAAGTGGCCACATTAACAATTCACTAAAGAATGAAAGACAAACCCGCAGAGAATCAAATCTCCAAAACCCAATTTCAGTAGAAACCCACCCAATTAAAAGAATTCATCCCACTGCAACCATCCCACCACCAATCGAATACAACAAAAAAACCCACCATAAGCTGCCTAACCTGCTCACTGCCATCAATCCATAAGGTATTTCTCAAAAATAAATTCCTCCATTATCAACATATCCGACCACCACCCTAACCAATCATGCCGACAACCCAGCAAACAAATCTACTTCCTTCAAACCATCGACACTAACCCATCAAACAGCAGCCAACAAGCTATTCAAGACACCGTCGCGAACCCAAGTTGCCTTCACTTCTCCACCGCCAATCTCGCCATTTAGTCCCAAATCTGCCATATCACCCTTTGTTTCAACGTAAAGCACTTGATCCGGATTGGTGATGCGTTCTTTTGGGTGGGTTTCTGTTGAAATTGGGTTTTGGAGATTGGATTCTCTGTGGCAGATGTCATTCATTCTTTAGTGAATTGCTGATGTGGCCACTTACAATTGGAGGGCGTAAAATAGAGGATTTATGCCAATTCCGGACTGAATGCATTCTCTTTGTTTGAACCAAGTGTTAAGAGGTGGTAAGTTTAATTACTAGTATTGGCTCATACTTCTTAATATGTAGAAATCATGGTAACATGGGATGACGATTACACATGAATTAAAATGCCCTTTTTTTATTTTCTCTAACAAAAAATAAAATTTCAAGGTATATTCAATATTCTAGTTTATAACTTTATATTCAATCCCCTTTCCCAACCATCCAAATTTTTATTATTATTATTTTTTTAAATCTAATCAAACTTTGATTTTTTTTTAACCCACCTAACTACAACTACAGGGGTGGTGTTTCAGCAAGTCGTTGTGCTGCTGAACTCATCTCTGTTACTGTTCCACGATCCAGTCCACCATTTGCTTTTCATTTCACCGTTTCTGCTGTCACTCTTTCGTGACCAAAAAAAAAAAAAAAGTAACATGGCTGGCTCGCCGGTGAAAGCCGCAATTCAGGAGCTGTTGTACAGTTTGCTTTCACTCAACTTCTTTCGAACAAATAAATTCAGAATTGGACTGCTAGAAGATTTAAGGATTGTGCTGCAGTATCTTACTGTGATGGTCGATGAAGCTGAGGAGAAGCAGAACAAAAACCCAGTTGTTAAATTGTGGCTGGACGAGCTTCAAGATGTTGTCTACCACACAGAGGATCTCGTGGATGAGATGTGCACTGAAAGTTTAAGACACAAGTTGGATGCTGAATCTCAGACCAAGTCATCAAGTCTGGAATGGAATATAAAGGTGATAAAGAAGATGGAGGAGATGCTTGACAGGTTAGAATTCTTTATGGAGCAAGGAGATGTACTTGGTTTGAAGGGATTAGGAATAATATCTGATCCACAAAAGTGTTTTAGCATGCCCATAACTTCATTTTTCTTGGTAGATGATCATGAAGTGTTTTGTAGAGATGCTGATAAAGATGCTATTATTAGTCTTTTGCTTTCTGATGATGTAAAGAGTGAACAGTTGTCTGTGATTCCGATAGTGGGCGAGGTTGGGGTTGGTAAGTCCACTCTTGCTCGGCTCGTTTACAATGATTGCAGAGTAAGTCAACATTTTGAGATCAAGGCTTGGTACCCCGTTAATCATGAGATGACAAAAGCAGTTTCTGAGTCGTTTAGTTTGCAGTCTTTGCAAGAGAGCCTTAAGGGAAAGAGATTTCTTCTTGTTTTGGATGATGTGGGGGGTTTTAACTATGCAGACTGGGAATCCTTACAATCTACTTTGAAAGGTGTTGCAAGTGGAAGTTGTGTTATTGTAACTACACGCGATTCAGAAGTTGCATCCAAGATTAGCACTGTATGTACTTATCATATAGAGTCATTGTCAAATGAACAAAGTTGGTTGATGTTCACAAAATTTGCTTTAGGAGACCAAATGCCTAGTTCGTGTTCCGAAGTAGAAACCATTGGCAGACAAATTGTGCAGGACTTTTTGGGCCTGCCATTTGCAGTAAAAGCACTTGGGCTTCTCTTGCGCTCTAAGCCACAAGTTGAGGAGTGGAGAGTTGTATTGGACCGCCTAAAGCATTTTTCTTTACCTAGAGGAATGAGTGGAGATGGAATTGAATTAAGAAAGCGCTATGATGAACTTCCTGCACAGTTAAAGCGGTGCTTTGCATATTGTTCAATATTTCCCAAGGGTTATGAATTTGAGAAAGAGAAGTTGGTTCTTTTATGGATGGCAGAAGGACTTCTGCAAAATCGTGGAAAGGAAGATGATGGTAACAAGTGCTTTGATGAATTGTTATCGGAGTCTTTTTTTCAACAATCAAGTGCCAATAATTCACGTTTTCTGATGCATGATCTTGTGGATGATTTGGCTGCTCATCTGTCTTGGAAACATTTTTTCAGATTGGAGGATAATAATTTGTCTCATATCTCTGTAAGTACCCTGTATTTATCTCTTTGTAGAGGCAAATATGATTCCTCAGTGATATTTAAAAGTATTGATAAAGCCAAGTTTTTAAGGACATTCTTGCCATTAGATCATGAATCATGTCGATTAAGTAGTAATGAACTGCAGAATATGTTGTGCAAACTGCAATTCCTACGTGTGCTTTCTTTATCTCATTATCATATCACTGAGCTACCTGCTTCAATAGGCAATTTGAAACATTTACGGTACATTGATCTCTCTCACACTGGAATTAAGTGGTTACCTGAATCAGTTTGTGCTCTATGCAATTTACAAACATTCATATTGTCAAATTGTCATTCTCTCACCAAATTGCCAGAAAACATGTGGAGGCTTGTTAACTTGTGTCATCTTGATATTAGTGGAACTGACATAGATGAGATGCCAAAAAACTTGAGTAGATTGAAAAAACTTCAAACGCTGCCTTACTTTGTTGTGGGCAAAAGAAGTGGCTCAATGCTTAAAGAGTTGGGGGGTCTTCGGGATCTTCATGGGACGCTTCACATTTCAAAGTTGCAGAATGTAGTCTCTGAAAATGATCCAGCTGGCGCCCGTTTGTTTACCAAGAAATACCTTGATGAGCTAGTGTTGGAATGGAGTAACAACACTGTTGGTCAGGAAAATGTGCTTGAAGCGCTACAGCCTAATAGTAAACTGAAGAAGCTCAGCATTAATTTTTACTGTGGTACAAGATTTCCAAATTGGGTGGGGCATATGTTATTCTCTGGCATGGTTTCCCTACGTCTCAGCAACTGCAACAATTGCTCATCCTTGCCACCACTTGGACAGCTACCATCTCTTGAAGTCCTCATTATTGAATGGATGGATGCAGTGAAAAGCGTGGGTCCTGAATTCTGTGGGATGGATAAGCCATTTAAGTCTTTGAAGACTCTAACATTTGAGGGGATGTTGGAATGGGAAGAATGGGTTTCATTTGAAGTTGGAAGTGGAGAATTCCCTAGCTTAATTGAGCTTTGTATAAGGAGATGCCCCAAGCTGAAGGGAAACTTACCCAAGCAACTTCCTTCTGTAGTAAAAGTTGAGATTTCTGAATCTCAGGAACTTGTGACTACAATTATGACAGAGGCATCATTACACAAAAGGACTTTACATTATCAGGACAAGGTTCTGTTCATAAGTGAAGATAAAGTTGCCTCATTCTTGGAGCAAATGACTATCTTTACATATAAAGGTGCCACAGAATCCTCATTGCCCATGACTACTCCAAATATTAGGGATGAAGCTGATGTTCCAACCAACAACTGGTCCAACCAAGGTAGACGGCAAGGCCTCTTATCTTTTAAAAGCGTAAAAGTTTCTGGAATATCACAACTGATGGGAGTTACTGGGTTAGATAGCCTCAAAATTGAAGGATGTGATGCTCTAGAGTTCATACCTGTAGAAGTGATGACCAGAAACCCTTTTCTCCAACATTTATATATCATTAATTGCTGTTCTCTCAAGTCCTTTCCTGGGGGCCATCCACTCACTGCCTTGAAAATGCTTTATATCCAGAACTGCAAGAAATTAGAGTTCCAGCTAAGTGCAAAGAGCACACACCAGTTTGCACTTCTTGAACATTTGTGCATAGGGAGTAGCTGTGATTCCCTGATATTCCTCCCATTAGACTTCTTTCTGGAGCTTAGATTTCTTTCTATCTGGGATTGTGCAAATCTGCAATCCCTTTCAATGCCAGAGGGAATTGAGAAAGATCTCACATATCTTGAGGCCTTGGAGATCAGGGATTGTCCTAATCTATCATCCTTTCCAAAAGGAGGATTGCGTGCCCCCAACCTGACAACCATTTGGTTCTCCAATTGCAAGAATCTCAAGGAACTACCTGATCAGTTCCACTCCCTCAACTCTCTCCATTCAATGTTTATAAATAATTGCCCACAACTTGTATCACTTTCAGGAGGGGGTTTGCCTTCCAAACTAAGTGTACTCTGTATCACTTTTTGTGACAAACTCATGCTCGGGAGGGAGTGGGGGTTGCATAGGCTTGACTGTCTTAGTCGGTTAGAGATTGAAGGCGGGTGTGAAAACATAGTGTCATTTCCAGAGGAGGAGTTACTGCCTAGCAATCTCAATTCTCTACGCATCAGCGAACTTCTGAATCTTGAATATCTGAACTACAAGGGGCTTCAACACCTTACTGCCCTTAAAACACTGGAAATTAGCTGCTGTAACAGACTCAAGTCCTTGCCAGAAGAGGGACTTCCATCCTCCTTGTCTTTTTTCTGCATCAATGAATGTTCTTTGCTGAAACCAAAGCTTCAAAATAAGAGGAAAAGATTTGTCTCTTTCATAGAGGCTGATGAGGAAGTAATCTCATGAGCAAGTCTAGAAGAGACCTTGTTTGAAGCAATGAAAATGCAATTCAGAGAGGTACTTTTTCTGCATGTTAACCAACAACAATTTGACCTGCTAGATCTCAATTCAATTTATTTTACAATGTAAAACAATTAATGCACTTGACTTACTAATAATATATATATATATATATATTTTTTTTTTTTCCATTTTTCATAATCTAGGCCAACTTTGAAGACTTCTTGTGCCACCAGCAATTGCTCAAGTTTCTACATGTGTTCTTCTGCAGTTATTCATTTTTGCCTCCTACTTCATGTTTTTGGTGCGTATATTCTGCTTTTGTGATCAATCAGTAGTATCAATAGTTTTTGTGGGCTCCCATTTCCATTTTGTTGAAGAATTTAGCATTGCTTCTAGGGATTGAGAGGCTTCTAATCAAAGTGTTCTTCTTATATGAGGCAGTTATATGGTTAGAAGAAGGCTCTTCAAAGAATGTGGACTCGATTTCTTTGAAAAAATATTTTGTATATTTTGGGTTTAGTGTATATAACTTATATGTGGCTTGAGTCTTTTTTTTTTGTGTGTGTGTGAGTCATTGAATGTAATGAGGTCTTGGAATTGGAACTTGAGGTCTTCATGAAATTTTTTTTTTTATTGAGATTTAGAGTCAAAGGTGGGTGTGATCACATATAGTCTGAGCTCATCTCTTCAGCTCTCATACAGTCATACTCAAGCATATACGGTAGAGTAGATTAACATCCTAATTTCACTTTGTGTGAAGGTTCAGCCGGTTTCCTTAATTCCTTCTAATAAATATCTTTTGAAGTGGGTATTATGTTTTCTGAGCTGCGAACTGCAGGTTTTGTTGCTCTTCTGTAAGACATTATTGTTCCAGTTCTCAAATTTGTTGAAGCTGACATATAGAATAGATTTTTAGCTTGTTTTCTAAGTTCAGTGGCAAGCATGTGTTAAACTGTTAAGAAAGTCCCAAGTCCATGAAATTGATGCTGACATATGCTAATCTCTGAAAGTGTGAAATTTTTTGTATTTATTAGACTTGATGATTGTCTTAGCCAGTGTATTTGGATGAGTATCCTCAGCCTGACCCTATAACCTTTCTTAGCATCCAGAGGCTCTTAGATCTTCAATCCATATCTGATGACTGAGGGGCTATGAAATCCTACCTTACAAGAAACATAAGACTATTGGGAGTCTGTTAAAACACTAATCTTTGCCCAAACTGGGGCAGCCAGCTTTACATTCCAGCCTATTTGGTATTGTCCACATCTAAAACCACAGTGTGAACAAGATAAATCAGAGGATTATGGTAAGAATTGGAACATACCCTTTGAAGATTTTCGAATGCAATTCCAGTTTGAGCAATTAGTTGTATATCTTCTGTCGAATAGTGGTACCACTTTGCCTCTGAAGGTTCTGATCTTTTGTTTCTAGTCATATGTTTGGACAAGCCATGCTAGCATTACATGTTAACTGGTCACCACAAATATGGTGCTAGCATGTGAATTTCCAATTTCAGTTCTGTCAATTGAGTCTTTGCTGCCTGAAAGCATTAAGAATTATATCATTAGCCTAAAACAATAAAATGGGACCTGGGAAGCACAGATACAACATCCCCTTCCTCTTACACATCATGTTTGAATTTGGAAATTGGACAAGCTGCTACTTACTATTTTGTACATCTTTTGTATCCAATCCATTCCAAATTTTGAATTTCCAATAAAGAAAAGTATCTACTTCTTATCTTTCAAGAGTTACCTCCAAATTTATTTCAATAGTTGTGATCCAGTGTAGGATGAGCAGACTATCTTCTATGTGAAAATGGATCATGAGTTGAGTAGTATAATGCAAATTTAGAAAGCACATACACAAATAACATGTACAGGGTACGACACAACGACATACAATTTTTGAAAAATTAGAACACAATACGGTGAGGATACACATATTAATTAATTATTAAATATTTTTTATTTATATTTATAAATATTTTTAAGCATTTATTTGTTCATATTCTATTAAACATATATCAATTTAAGGGAAATAATAGATGATAAGGTAGATTCATAACTAATAAATAATGTTTATGAATTAAAATACAAACCAAGAATAAGATCCGAAAGAGTAAATAATAGATAACTAGATAAGTGTTCAAGATTGATACTAATAAGAAAAAAAAAATCCCAAATTAAAAGGCCCATGCATCAAGCTCAATAATATTCTAGTGTGCAAAAATAACATATGAACAATGCCTCAATACACTTATTGAGATACTGTTTATCATTACACCCATTTTTTTTTTTACTTTCTCTCTCTTTCCTCATGCATCAATCCGCATAGATTGGAGGTGGTGTAGTGGCCGCTTTACACTGAAGTTCATATGAAAACAGTTGAGCCGCAGCTGGGTTTAATAAGGGCTTTTTAAGTGGGCCTCAACAATGCTGTTTAAGGGTGCTAAATGTATAACTGGGCCGTGATCTCAAAAACAAGAATTTGTTAAGAAAATTGACCGGGTATAGGCCCAATTGCAAAAGAAAGCACATAGAGTTTATGTGCAAGTTTGAAACCTATCTGGTCCGGTCTAAAGTTGGAACACGCAAAGTTACTGGAGAAAGCCAGCCGTAGGCCCATAAGCCGTAGATCTAGCCAGCCCAGAAGTAAGATCCAAGTCAGGCCCAGATCAGATCTAGCCCAGCTCAGGTTCCTCTATTCAATTTCTATATATCTATCTATTACCTATGTTTGTTCTTGTTATTAAATTCCTTCTTTTTTTTTTCTTTTTTCTTTTTTATGCACTTCTTGATGAATTATGGTGCATTGGTTTGATGAGGGAATAAAAAATGGTTTGGAAAAATGTAATAGGGGATGTAATTATATTTTTAATTTTTATCACTAAAGAGTTGTGTGGCTGGAAAGCTGTGTGTGAGTATTAATCATAAGATTTGTGAAACATTTTAGTCCTTAAAAAAATCTTAAGCTGAAAGTCTATGTCATGAATTTTCAAAAATGTATTTGACTATTTAGTAATTGTGCCTGGGGATAAAGAAGAAAAAAAAAAAAAGTGGAGAGAGAGAAGGAGAGAGAAATTAGTCGAGTGAGAGAGGAAGAAAGAGATGGGAGAACTACGAGTGTGCATGGGTGGGGACTGGGGTGGGTTAGGTTTGGGATGTTTTTCAACTCATTTCAACTTTCTTAAATTCATACATCTTTGACCCAATTAAATCTATAAATTAGTTGAGTGAGAGAGGAAGAAAGGTTGGAACCTCTGGATGAAACTATCTTACATAATTAGTAAAGTATGTATATTTTCCATATATTACACATACATACTCGTTTATTGTACAAGACAAAAATGCTATAAAAAAAATGTTTTCTATAATTAAATGAATTGAAATTGTATTAAATGTATTTGAAAGATACAATTATAAAAGAAAAAATAGATATATATATATACACACACACATTGATAATGTTAACTCAAGTAAAAAGAAATAATCCATTTAAAGAAAAATATTATGAAAAGTCAAAAACTTTCCTTGAAATGAAAATAATTTGAACCATTTTGAAATTTTATACGTTTCTTAATGGTAATAACTTTATATAAATTAATTAAGAGATACATTTATGAAAATAATCACAAATAAATCATCTAAGACTTTGTTTTTGATGATTTCTTTCTTTGCTATTGCTTTTCTTTTTCCTGAAAAACCAAAATACCAAATTATTTATTAAAAAATTTTCAAATTTAAATATAGAAGCGATTTTGAGCACCCAAAAAAAAAAAAAAAAAAATCTAAGGTTTGAACTCCAAATTTCTTATTCAATAACAAAAAATTTTACTAGTTGAACTAATTGAGTCATGTACTTAAACAATTTACCTATGACTTAAATTGATTTAGGTATTGTATCATTGGTTCATTGGCTTGACTAGTCGGTGGTCTAAGTTTAATGGTTCTATTTAGAGAAAGTCTAGACTCTAGAGATATACAAAATTTAACAAATAATTTAATACATACTGATATGGCAAATTAATAGTGGTATGTAAAAAAGTGATGTGAGTGGTAGATCTAGATAAGCACCAATAAAAACATACAAACTCAACTAGTATGAAAAAAAAAATTGTCAATTTTTGTCTGTGTAACATTACTCTTCTCCTTATATTGGACTTCTTGTAGATATTAAAGCAAGCCATAAGATACAATTCCCTATCTTTCAATGGACGAAAGAAAGAGGTGAGGACCTCTTAAGATATATATGGAAATGTAGAGAGTGCTGTGGAAGTGTTTAGTTTAGAAGTGGGATAGGGGAACAAAATTGATAAGAAAGTTTAATAGACATTTAACATTTTTCTATCTCAACATTCTAGGCTTTCAAGGCTGCAGATTTTTTTTAAATTTTATTTGGAGCAGAAAGCAATTTACTTCAGATAAATAAATCTCTTCTTTTTTATTTCAAGGAATAAGTCATACATATGGTTAATTAGGGCACCAATTTTGAGCTATTCTACAAATTTTTGGACTTGAGCTGGCTAACCAAGTTCAATAGGAAAATAGTATAATACTATTGTTAAAATAGATTATTCATTATTGTCCATTTGAAACAATTTATAATGTTACCTCCAGCACCGAGTATATTTACCCTATATCGCTATAATTTCTATGATAAGAGCATTCACATTCGGTTTCTACAAAAAAATTCATTTTACCATCTTAAAACCTACTTTCTCATTTATATCATACCATTTTACAACACACCCAACATCTCAACTTTTATTTTCCTATTCAACTTATTAAAATAATATATACTACCCAATAAAATAATATAATCCAATGTCTCTTACTCCCCCACCATCAATCTGATTATCTTTTCCCCACTATCTCCCTTTCATCCGCCCATCACCACCACCTCTGTTACAAGAAACCACCACTACCACCACTAAAAAACCCACCACTACCAATGCTAAAAAATCCATAACCACCACCTCTGCTAGAAGAAACTCACAATAACACAAAAAATAAAATAATCCACCACCACCACAGAAACACAACACAAAAAATCAATGAAAAATCCACCACCACCACAGCAACAACACAAAAAATCAAATAAACCACCATGACAACAACACACACACAAATAAAAATAATAAAAATCAAAATCAAAGAAAAATCCACCACCACCATGGATAGAAACCCACAAAAAATCAAAGAAAAATTCACATAAAAACCTACAGGAAATCAAACCCATTACCACCGTGAGACACCAGAAATCAAACCCAAAATGCACCTGGAATTCACATCACCATAGTGAGGCACACGACGCCAGTCTCACCACGCCACACGAAACCTCAACACACCACGCCACGCCCACGCCGATCTCCACGCCGTGCCATGACGACCTCCAACGCCGTGCCATGCCAATCTCCAACCTAACTCTAGTGGCATGCTTAAAATAAGAAGGCAGAGAGATGTGAGAGAGGGAGTAAGGATGAAGATAGATAGAATCAGAGGGGGAAAAAAATTGAACTAAGTGGCTGAGAGAGAGAACAAATAATATAATTTTTATCCAAGATGCTACAGTACCATCATAAAAGTAAGACGGTACTGTAGCAGTATTGTAAAAAATTTTACAATTAGAAGGCCGGGTAACATGAGGTTTTGGGACTTTGATGCTAAATATTACCAACATATGACATTTACAATACCCAATGTGAATGCTCTAAAGTAGTCTGATTCTTCTACGTTGGTTGCTGTCTACGCAACATAACTAGACAAAAATGATCAATTCAAAATATCGTATATCACTTCTAAAATAAATTTCATCTAACATATAAAATGCAACAAGAATTTTCTCAAACCAAATAAAAAAAAAAAAAAAAAAAACATATATTAGAACACTCAGAATTATAAAGTGAAATCAAAGTAACCAAAACATGCTTCGTAGCAATACACTTGACATTTGAGACCCTAGTTATTATTATTATTATTATTTTTAGATAATAACCTTGTTGAAGTTAGTGACAATATGTTTGGGATTTCTATAGTTCTATAGGGGATAACAAAAAGAAACAATAGCACCTACCTACCATTCACGGCTCATGAAATTGATAATAAGACTTACTTCATCACCCCTGCTTGGGCTGTGAATTGTGATGCTACTCAACTAGGCTACTATTCACAGCAACTGGGTTTAAGTAAGGGCTTTTTAAGTGGGCCTCAACGATGCCTTTTGAGGGTGCTAAATGAATAATTGAGCTATGAGCTCAAAACATAAATTGTTAAAAAAAATTTACTAGATATGGGCCCAATTGCGACAGAAAGCACATGTAGAGTAACTAGAGTAGATTTTGAAACCCATCTAGCCCGGTCGAAAGTTGGAACACACAAAGTTACCAGAGAATAGCCAACCATAAACCTTAGAGCTAGCTAGCCCAGAAGCACGATCCAAGCAGGCTTGTAAAGGATTATGTTGCTACATCAGCTCAAAGACACTTCAAGAAAGCTAACGGTTGCATCAGTGCTGCATCTGTTGTAGAGTAGTCTAGAAACGACTTGTAGTTTCTTAATAGAGTTGTTAAACTGTATGTAGCTTAGTATAAGGCTTTGAGTGTTTAGTTAGTTACTCTGTTGGTCCACGTGTTTCTATTATATTGGACATTAAACAATTCTATTAGGATAGGGTTTTAGGCACCTAATCTGTTATGGTTAGTTAGCATATATAAGATGTATTCCTGGTAATCTATTCAATACAATATACAGAATTCTTATGTGGTACTTTTCTTATAGAATATTCTCTCTAAGAAACCATAGAAACACAGTTTTCTTCGTGGTATCAGAGCCGTATTAATGGCGTCTTCAGCTAGTTCTTTGTCTTTTGCAACAACAGGATCAACCTCGAGTTCTTCAATCATTCATGGTGTTAATCCTTCTCTGCTGCTATTGTCAAATATGGCAAGTATGGCTACTATGAAGCTTGACTACAACAATTATATAGTGTGGAGACACCAAATCGAAGTGATTTTGGTAGCATGTTCAATGATCAATTTCATCGATGATGATGATCATGCACCAGATCCATTTCTTAAGGATAGCTCAAGGAATTTTACAATTAAAGCTAATCCAGAGTTCTTTCAATGGAAGAGTCATGAATAGGCCTTGTTCACTTTTCTCAATTCAACACTCTCCCCATCAATGTTGGCTGTTACTGTAGGCCAGAAATTTGGAAGAGGTGTTTGGAAGGTGCTTGAGAAAAGGTTTGCATCAGTGTCTCGATCTCATATTCTCAGTCTGAGAGATGAGCTAATGAGCATCATGAAGGGCTTAGAATCTATGGATTCTTTTTTCCAAAGAATTAAAGAAATCAAAGATAAGCTTGGGGCTGTAGCAGTCTGTGTTGATGAAGAAAAGCTAATTCATCTAGTTCTTGAAGCTCTACCATCAAAGTATGATGCATTTTGCTCAGCAATCAGAACTAGGAATGATATATTTACACTTGAACAATTGAATACACTCTTGAATGCTGAAGAAAGATCAATCAAGAAGAGGTCAATCAATTCATATCTTAGGGATTCTACATCCTTGGCTACGACAATTAATCAATTCAATCAAGGTTTTACAAGAGGTAGAGGCAAGAATGGTAATAATAGAGATCGTGGCAATGGCAGAGGTGGCAATCAATTCTTAGGTGGTGGTCAATTTTATAATAGCAATAATCAAGTTAGTGATCATCCATTCACTTCTTTTCCACAGACCAAGTTCAATTCTTCTCAGGGAAAGAAAGTTGCTTATCAAATCTGTGGTAAGAATGGTAATTCTGCTTTGGACTGCTACCATCGCATGAATTTTTCTTACCAAGGTAGGCATGCTCTAGTTAAACTTGCCTCCATGGCTATAAGATCTATGGCTGCAACTACAAGTGCTCATCAGAATCCAAACTAGCTGACTAACACTGGTGCTTCTAATCATATCACACCAGACTTGTCTTAGCTCTTTATTGCTCAACAACCTACAACTGGCGAGTCTGTCACAGTTGGCAATGGGCAAGAATTACCAGTGACACACATTGGAAATGGTAAGCTAATCACTCCTCAAATTTTTATCGTAATAACATACAAAGGGTTCCTCAAATTGCTTTAAACTTGTTATCTGTACACAAACTGTGTCTTCAAAATAATGCATTTTGTTATTTTGATGCAAATCAGTTCTCAATTCAGGATTTGCCTACGAGGAAGGTCCTTCACAGAGGGCTAAGTAAGGATAAAGTCTACCCTATACCTTTTTCTTGTCTCTCTGCCTTCCTCATACCCTTCTCATGTCAGTTCTAGTGGCTTTGCTACAATGTCTCCTCAAACTTTACTTTGGCACAATAGGCTTGGACACCCTTGTGCAAAGGTTTTACATTCTGCTATGTCACCATATCCTTCTATCAAGCTTTCTACTGTTAGTGATATATGTTCTAAGTGTACATCTTGTATAAGTGCTAAAATGCACAAGCTTCCTTTTCATAAACATGTATCAAGTACTAAATATCCTTTTCAATTACTACATTCTGATGTATGGGCCCCTGCTCTTGTGACTTCTATTCTTGAACACAGATTTTATGTGATTTTTGTTGATGGCTTTACTTGTTTTACTTGTTTTTTTTTTAGTTAAAGAGAAAGCCTGATGTGTTCAAGGTCTTCTTGCATTTCAAGTCCTTGGTTGAAACTTAATTTAATGCTAAAATCAAGACCTTAAGGTCTGATGGAGGTGGTGAGTTTGTTAATAACAATTTCAAGTCTTTTTGTTTGGAGCATGGGATTCAACATCAACTTTCCTGCCCTTATTCCCCTTAGTAGAATGGTATTGCTAAGAAAAAGCACAAGCAAATTGTGGAAAGTGGGTTCTCTATGCTTCATCATTCTAATCTTTCTCTTCCTTATTGGTCATATGCTCTTAGTACTACAATTTACCTTCTGAATAGAGTTCCCATTTCTGTTTTGAACTTTATCACACCCTGGGAAAAGTTGTATGATCACAAACCACCTCTTCATGCCTTGAAAACCTTTGGTTGTGTGTGTGTGTGTGTGTGTGTATTTTGGTCAATATATGAAGTTTTCTTTTTATTAAATTTTGTATGATTTCAATATTTTAATGACTACCCTAGAAAATATTCCTGAAGCCGCCACTGGTCGTGGCCTTTGTTGTTGACCACCATAACTTTAGATTACAAAAATTTAAAATTTAAACATTTGATTGATGATAGTACTATTGATCTTTTATTTTTTAGAAATTTTGCAAGTATGAAAGATATAAGAAAGAAATATAATCTAATGATAAATTTACTTATTGCTATTTATTTACTAATAGTCTTTTTTTATAATATGCATTTTTACATAGAAAAGAAAAACATACTGATTGCCCTAATTTATTTTCCAAATTTCTCAAAAGTCCCATTATATTGCCAACTTTCTTGGGTCCCAACCTTAGCATTCCATTCATATAAACATGTTTAAAATTATGGATGTAAGTGAATTAAACCGTTCATAAATAGCTCCAACTTGGATTTATAAAAGACCCAGTCATATTTGTTTGTTTATAAATGACTCAAACTTGCACCTAAATTTTAGGCGTGTTTAATAAACAAGTTTAGCCCCAGCCCCAAAAAAAAAAAAAGTGTACATAAACAGGCTTTTAAACAATAGAGCTTGAAAAAATACAAGACGAATGTAGGCTTGTTTATGGGCTTGGTAATGAATTTGTTACGATCTTGAAAAATAAACTTATAAACTATTAATCTCACAATAATTACTTTCTTATTTTATATTTGAAATTGGTCAAGAAATATTCGTTACTTGAGAATAATAATAATTTTAGTTATAATGTTGACGGCTGGGGTCACACACCACTTCTATTACACGCTCTTTATATATATATATATATATATATCTCAATGATGGTAAAGACTAAATGGCAATCAACCAGACTACTTTATCTCCCAATAAAATTTTCTTGCAATCTTGGATTCTGAAAATAAAATAAACAAATGGGAGAAAAATGATCATGTACTAAATCAATAAAACGCATTCCAATTATTTAGACACAAACAATTTTAATGAATAAAACGCAATTATGTAAAGAAAAACTGTAAACATGAATACAAAGAAATAGACTATTAATTGAAAATTAAAAAAAGAAAAAAGAAAAAGAAAAAAGAAAATAAGAAACATGGTATTTACAACCCCGGAAAAGAAAATCCAGTACAAACCTTTACATCATAATTTTTCAAAAAAATAATGAAAATAACCATATAAAGCTAAGTTATAATTCCAAATACAAAGAAAAAGAGGATCCTACGGTCCATACCTATCAATCATAACATTTTGTTTCCTCTTCCAAGTTATCCTAAGAAATTAATGTGGGGGGGAAAAACTCAGAGCTACTTAATGGGCCCGGGACACCCTGTTAAGGACTATTATATTTTCGAGGAGCAATAGGTGGTTGGGGCGGCCCATTTGAAGCAGGAAGCCTAGAAGTAAAGGGGGAGTACCGTCTAAAGAGGTCATTACTGGTCCGAAGACGTCTTACTCCTCGGCCACAAATAGCCTTGATCAAACAAACGTGTGGAAGGCCCGAATAATCTTCCTAACAATCCCAATGATAATGATAAGTTCTGGGTGGATCCGGAGATGATCAGAACTAAAAAATATCTAAAGGAAAAGCTGCTATCACCGTATTTAATGCACTGCAACAGCTTTTCTAGCCGCATTTATGTGGAGAAGACCCCTGAACAGTGTAACCTCGGCTACCGCCACTCACAAAGAACTAAAGTAGACACATTACGTGACATGCACTTGAGTAGATACGCAGATGAAGAATAGGTAGACGATGGAGATGATAGGAGAGGATGCTATATAAAGAAGAAGGGTCCCTGATAATAAGGGACGGAGGGGAGAGAAAAAAAGAGAAAGAAAAACTTTACTGTAGGTCTGAATGTTGTAATCACTGTTCACTTAATAAAACATCTCTTCGGACATTCATTCATGGAGTGGTTCAGGCATTATTTCATGTCATCATCACTGCAATTAACCTAGCCAACTATTGTTTACTTCATAACCAGCCTAGCTCTTTCACCCACTCTCTACAAATTTATCGTCTTAGGTTCGCTGGGCCTTCAACCCATATCTTTTGGGCTTGGGCTACGAAAACAGACCCTACAGTTAAAAATTAGTATAAATTTAGATGAGATTAAAAGAAAATTAGCAAGAATTTATGTAGTATTTAATTTAAAAAAATTACAAAGCCATTCAGAAAATAAAATAATCAAATGGGAGGAAAATGGTCGTGTACTCAAACAAAAAAATGCATTCCAATTCTTTAGATACAAAAGAATTTAATGGGTAAAACGCGATTATGTAAAGAAAAATTGTGAACATGAATACAAAGAAATAGATTATCAATTGAAAATTGAAAAAGAGAGAAAAGAAACATGGTATTTACAACCCCAGAATAGAAAATCTAATACAAACTGCAAACCATAAAAATTGCAGCAAAAAAGCAAAGAAGTTCAAGGGAAGAAAAAGAAAAACTGACCTCAAATAAACTTTCCAATTCTATTTGTAATTTCATGAGCTCAAATAGACTCTCAAAATCTATATATAAAAAATTAAATCGGTGGGTTTTAAATCCAAAGGGAGGCAATTGAATGTTTTGATGGGGAGAAAAGCCATCTTTTTGATAAGGAGATGATAAGTCAGAGAGAGAGAGAAGGATTAATTGCTGAAATGAAAACAATTTGGATTCAATGGGAAAGTCAATAATAGTATAAATATTAGCCGTTTGTTTGATGGGAAGATGATGAGTTGAGAGAGAGAAAATGGGATTGATTAAAGAGAATGTGTGAAGTGGAAACCAAAAAAAAAAAAACGGTGAAAGGGGAAGAAACAGGCTAGCTAGCATTTTATTCAAATAGTTTAGCAATATGACTATTGTATAATACAAATGTTCAGAAGAAACATAAGTAACCTTTCAATTAGATTTGAGATAGAGGGTGAGGTCATGAAAGGTTGAAAGGTAGGAAAGGGAAAGCAACTAAATTTGAAACGGTGAAACAAAAGCTGGGGAGACAGAAATTTTTAACTATGAAACGAAAGGTGGGGAGATAGAAAGTTGTGTAAGGTTGAATTTAATTAACCATTCTATTGGCTTTATTCCGTACCAAATTTACTTGTATTTAGCATTTAGTAACTCTGTATTTAGGTGGGATTCATGTAAGAGTAGTGTGTGAGAGAGTATGAAGAAATGCTCAAGATTGTGCAGTGATGCAGGGACTCGCGGCTGGATCTCGCGGGTAGCTCACAACTTGCAAGCCGCCAGAAAATACTCACGTGCCAAGCATGCAGAGAAGCTGAAGCGTCATGCCAACTGGAGCACTACAGGACAAAAAGTCTAGACTGGCCATTCAGTTATCTCGCGGCTTGAACTTGCGACTCAGTCAAGTTGCGAGGCCAAGCCGCCAGCTAGCTCTGTTTTGAAAAAATGACTCTTTGCATTCCAAACACATACCACTATATATAAACCCTTATACCCACAAAATGTAGAGAGCTTCCAAGGAGAATTTTGAGAGAGAAACCCTAGAGAAAAACAAGATTGATTCATCCATAATTTTTACATAGAAACTCTACAAATTTCTCTACTCTCACCCTCTTCATTATTACATCCTTAAGAGGTTCTTAGCCAAATCCCTTTCTCACCATACCCACATTTGTGAGAAGGTTATTTGGTGATTTGGGAAGCAGTTAGAAAGGGACCAATGGTTATTGGTTGATGCTATGAGCTATAAGGGAATTCGATAAGCTAAAGAAGACAAAGGTTTGGCGCAACCTCGTTGGAGCAAGAAGCTTGGAGGGCTTAGGTACACTAGGTAGATTAGGTTTTGAGGGCTTTCTGCTGTTCATGTATCCCAACTTCATTCTTTAGTGGATTATTGACCGCTTGGAGGGTGGCGGAGAGATTTTACGCCGAGGGCTTCGGTTTTCTCTTCGATAACACATCGTTGTGTTATCCTTGTGTTTGCATCTCTCTTCCCTTAATATTTGCCATTTAATTTCTGCTGTGAATGTGATTTTATTTAGTTTAGATTGTTCATCAATTTTGGTATAAGCTTATATTCATTTTCCGCACATACATTGTTTGATATTAATCTTGAATTGGTAATTTGTAAATTGGGGGTCTAAACGTTCATAGTATTTTATACACTAATTGAAAATTTAATTGGTATCAGAGCGGGTACACTCACTGTGGTTTTATTACCTGAGTGTGATCCTAGACCCCTTGGCTTGCTATGGAAAGTTCTATGGCAAAGGTCAATATAAAGTGGACTAGAGGTGTTTGTGATAATGACTCCATGAGCATGTTTGAAGATTGTCTTAGTAATAAACTTTTAGAGTTATTCAAGTCAAAGAAACATGCTAGAATTTTTATACACATGCTGAAAACATTAGTTCATAGAAATCATGATGTTCATAATAGCTTGTGTGAGTCGATTTCCTTTGTTGAAAAATATAAGAAAAGGAATAGACAATTATATGATAAACTTGATGGCCTGAAAAGAAAGCTATATTCTTCTATGAGTGAAGAAAATAAAGATGAGTCCTGCTTTGATGGTCAAGAATGTCTATCACATGCCTGTCTTTTTGTTCACACAGCATTGAAAGTGTTTAATTCATGTATGTGGGATCTTGATAGTGGGTGTTCAAGGCATATGACCGGAGACAAGTCTTTATTCAAAACTCTAAAAGAGAAGGAAGATGGTTATGTGACATTTGGAGATGGTAGTCACTCACAAGATCTCGAAAATGGAACCGTTGAGATTCCAAGACTGCCCATGTTGACTGATGTGCTGTACATCAAAGGACTGAAAGTGAATTTGTTGAGCATCACTCAAATATGTGATGAAAACTTCTTAGTCCAATTCTCGAAGAAAGGGTGTCTAATCCTAAGTGATGAGGGTGTCCAAGTGTTGAAGGGACTTAAGACTACCGACAATTGCTATAGTATCATTCCCAAACCAAGCATAGCGTGTCGAAGTGTTCGAGTGAATCTCTTGGAGCTATGGCATAAACGACTTGGGTATGCTAATTACAAGCAAGTGGCTAAAGTCTCAAAGCTAGAAGCAGTGGTTGGTTTGCCAAAGTTTGGGAAAATTGAGAAAAGTGTTTGTGGTCCATGTCAAATGGGAAAACAAACAAAATCAACTCATCCCAAGGTGAATGTAGTTGCTACTTCAAGACCTTTGGAGTTACTTCATGTGAATTTAATGGGCCCAACAAGAATTGAAAGCATGGGCAGAAAACGCTATATTATGGTGGTAGTTGATGATTTCTCAAAGTACTCTTAGGTGGAATTCCTTAGAGAGAAGTTGAAATCATGTGATAAAATGGAAAGGTTATACAAGAGGCTACAAAATGAAAAAGGGGTTCCCATAGTCAAAATTAGAAGCAATCATGGGAAGGAATTTGAAAATGCTAAATTTGAAGCCTTTTGCAATGAGCACGACATTAAGAAGGAATTTTCAGCTCTAAAGACTCCACAACAGAATGAGGTAGTTGAAAGAAAGAACCAGGTGATTCAAGAGACGGCAAGAGTCATGTTACTCAATAAGAACATTCCATAAAAGTTTTGGGCTGAAGCTGTGAATACATCATGTCACGTTGGGAACAGAATTTATTTCCGAGCAGGGACAAAGAAGATGTCATATGAAATTTGGAGAGAAAAGAAACCAAAGGTGAAATATGTAAGGTTGAAATTTATCAACCATCTTTTTGGTTTTATTCCGTACCAATTTGCTTGTAATTTAAGCACTTAGTAACCCTGTATTTATGTGGGATTATTGTAAGGGTAGTGTGTGAGAAGATGTGAAGAAAAGCTCAATTATGTGCAAGAAAGCAGAGTTTCACGGCTAGGACTCACGACTGGCAAACCGCCAAATGCAGGCACGTAAGATGCACACAGGGAAGTTAAAGGGTGTCGCCAGTTGTCGCACTACAGGACAAAAGTCTCAGGCTAACCAAGTCGTTACGTTGCGACTTGAACTTGCGACTTGGACAAGCCGTGAGGTCAAGCCACCAATTAGCCCTGTTTGGCAAAAATTGTCTCTTCATATTCCAAACACACACCACTATATATAGACTCTTATACCCACTAAATGGAGAGAGCTTCTAGAGAGAACTTTGTGAGAGAAACCCTGGAGAAGAACAAGATTGCCTCATCCCCAATCTTTACCTTAGAGACTCTACAAATTCCTCTACTCTCTTTCTCTCCATTGTCACATCCTTGAGAGGTCATTGATCAAATTCTTATCTCACCACACCTACGTCTGTGAGAATGTTCATTTGGTGCTAAGAGAAGCAGTTTGGAAAGAACTAATATACATTGGTTAATGCTATGGTTTAGTAGCGGAATCTGGGAAGCTAAAGAAGAAATAGGTTTGACGTAACCTCGTTAGAGCAAGAAGCTTGGAGGGCTTAGGTACTTGAATAGATTAGGCTTGGAGGGTCTTCTGCTGTTCATGTATCCCAACTACATTCTTTAGTAGATTATTTGACTGCTTGGAGGGCGGCGGAGAGGTTTTACGCCGAGGACTTTGATTTCCTCTTCTTTAACATATCGTGTGTTGTTCGTGTGTTTGCATCCTTCCCTTTATCTTTGCCTTATATTTACTGCTGTGGATATATTTATATTTGGCATAGATTAGTTATCAATTCTGTAATTGGTTTATGTTCATATTCCACACATTAATTGTTTGATAATAAGCTTGAATTGATATTTTGTAATTTGGGGTCTAAACGTTCAAGGGTGTTTTATACACATATTAAAATTTCAATTGGTATTAGAGCGGGTACACTTGTTGTGGTTTAAATACCTGAGTGTGATCCTTGACCCTTTTTGAGATGGATAGGTCTCAATTCTTAAATGTTCTACCATTTTTTTATGGTAAAAATTATGCCTTCTGGAAAGTTAGAATGAGGAAATTTCTATGCTCTATTGATGACACCGTGTAGGATGCGGTTGAAATAGGTTGGACCAGGCTGGAGGCTAAAAAATCCACCTGGGATAAGGCAGTTCTTGCGGCAGCCAATGCTAACAGTAAAGGTTTAAATGCTATTTTCTGTGGTATGTCTCCTGATGAATTTTACAGGATCTCTCATATGATCGTAGCCAAAGAAGCTTGGAAGATTTTTGAGACTACATATGAAGGTACTAAGAAGGTGAAGGACACAAAGCTCCAAATGGTTACCACCAAGTTTGAAGAGCTCAAGATGGGTGAAGATAAATCTTTTGATTCATTCTATGAGAAGCTCAACGAAATTGTCATTGCTAAGCTCAATCTTGGTGAGAAGATTGAAGATACTAAGGTGGTGAGAAAAATCTTGAGGTCCTTGCCTGAAAGCTTTAGAGCAAAAGTCACAGCCATAGAAGAGAGTAAAGACCTGGATGAGATCAAAATTTAGGAGCTGATTGGGTCTCTCCAAACATATGAGCTTGGACTACCTTCCCACAAGACGAATAAATCGCTTGCTCTTAAAACCATCACCAAAAGAATGGATGATCCTTTCAAAGAAGATGAAGTGGAGAAGGAAGTAGCATATCTTGCGAAAAACTTCCGAAAATTTCTGAAGATGAAGAACGATGGGAAACCATTTAACAGAGGGAAATTTTCATCTTCAAGAGGTGATAAGAAAGAGCTTACGAGAAAAAAAGGGAAAGATTTTCAATCTCCTTCAGACATTGTGTGTTTTGAATGCAATGGCCATGGGCATCTCAAGAAGGAGTGTCCAAATTTCTTGAGAGGGAAAGGCAAGGCGTATGCCACAACGCTAAGTGATATAGACTCTTCGAGTTTTGATTTAGAAAAGAGTTGTGACGAAGAAGAAAACTACTTCGCATTCATGACCATTGCACATGTGGAGTCATCAGATGATTTGGGTTCACTTATGAAGGAACTTGGCGAATATTCTGATTTGGAGTCCATTAGGAATGTTGAAGAATCAGAGGCTGAAGAAGAAGAAGATACATCCAGTCTTCAAAAGAATTACGCCTTACTTCTTGAGAAATCAGGTGAATATACAAAGGTGGCAAAGGCGGCTATAAAGAAGATGAAGAGAGTTGAGGAAGACCACAAAAGTCTGCTGGTAAGATACAATGAGGCAAAGTGTGAGATTGAAACATTTAATGGTGAGCTATCAGAAGCTTACACAAAAGTGAGGTTTCTTGAGCAAGAGGTAGTGCAAGCTCATGCCAAGGTAGATAGAGTCTCCTCTAGGAAATTGGACGATGTTATTTCATCTCAGAAACATGCCTCAAACAAGTGCGGTTTAGGATACATCGGAGGAAGTAGCTCGTTAGCCAAGGTCACCAAAGAAGTGAAGTTTGTGACGGCTAAGGAGGCGACTGTGGATAGGTCTAGTCCTGAGAAATTAAGGCTGAAAGAAGAAGAATGTGGCTGATCAACGAGTGATAAATAAGTCCTGTAATCAATCAGAATCCAGATATGGAGCTAGAGGGAGATCAGTTCCAAGATCACAACAGGGTCCAAGAACGGAATATGTTTGTCACTATTACGGATTGCAAGGACATACCAGACCCAACTGTCAAAAGCTGAGAGCAGACAACAATGCAAGTGCACCTCAATCACGAGGAAGAAGAAATGACATGAGGTCTTAGGGTGGTGAGCAACCAAGAAGTCAAAACCGTGATCTAGGAATGATGGACGTGATGAAGATGATCGGTGCCTTCACCAATTGCCTGGAAGGCTTCACATAAAGGTTTGACAGTCCCAACTCTCGTACCCGATCCGTCAAGGATATCACCCCAAACGCACGTGACGTGTGGGTGACAAAGGGTACTCACGCATAAGCATCACAACATGTTCATACATCAATACTTCCCATGTTTGTGAATATGCTTGGTTGTGTGCTTCTTCCTAGTATTTAGGTTGTTGTTGTTGTTGTTGTTGTTGTTGTTGTTATTTTTATTTTTTTATTTTTTTTATTTTTTTTGTTGTGTCTTTGGTTCAAATGTTTTTACATTTTTGTTATGTTTTTTATCAATCTTTTACTGCTTTTGTGTCAAAAATCCAAAAACACATAAAAAGTAGAAAATTCAAAAAGTTTGATCGGCTTTGTTGAGTTTTGTCTTAAAGCATGTTTTGCCTTGTACCTTTGTACTAATGGCTTTGTGCATTTAACGAGCTTATCTTGTCTCTCATGCACTCATATCATTGTGGAAGAAATTCTGAAATCTATGTGACTGTTGTAAATAGATCTTCAACCTTATCATGAATAATTAGTGAATGGTTTTGTTGATCTTGAGACATGCATAGACTTATGCCTATATATCTTCCCACTTTTTATTTTTATGCTTAAAAGAGCTCTCTAAATGTAAATCTCCAAATGAAAAGAGATATAGAACTGCAAAAGCCTGTCGCACATACTAGTATTCGACTAGGAAAAAGGGAAAGTGACCAAAATAAAATGTTTAATGCTCAAAAAGCCAAATGCTAACTCATCAATTGAAATATAAAAAATTTCAGGTATCTATCTCAAAAAGAGATTTTCTATGCTCAAAAAGTGCAAATGATATGTTGATTATGGAGTCAAATGAAAAGTTTCAAAGAATTGTTATCAAGTGCTTGTGAGAAGTCATATATGCATGTTTCTATAATTGAGATAAGTCACATTATCTAGTACTAGTTGTGTATGCCTTAATTAAATTGATCATTGAAACTTCACATTAGACTAAGGACTATCTTATTTTTGACATCCATACATAACACACAAGTCTATGTTCAATGAATGCCATATTCATTTGTGTGATTGTACTTGATTAAATGTGTTTTCACAAGCTCAATCTTTGTTGATCAAACACAAATTTTTTTTTGAGTTTTTTAGTTTGTTTTGGAAAGTATTTTATTTTACAAAAATGTCAAAATTTTCAAAAAACAGTGTTGCCTTGTTTTGGTGACTCAGTCACGGGTAGGTCCAGTCGCATGTTCCAGTCGCAAAGCTCACTCCGAGAGTTTTCGCGGGTCACTGCCGAGTCAAGGCTGCAGTCGCGAAAAAGACTTAGAAAATTTTCAAAATTTTGAGTTTTTGTGGTTTTCGCGGCTCAGTGTGGTGACTTGTTCACGGGTGGAAGGTCCAGTCGCGATGGGTACACAAAGATTTTCGCGGCTCCCCTAACGACTATCTTGCGGGTAGACTTTCTAGTCGCGAAGAACACTTAGAAGATTTTTTGAAAATCTTGTTTCATAGTGTTTCATGGCTTACACTGGCGACTTGATCCAGTCGCGAAAAACGCATGTTTTGCGTTTTATGGACAGTTTTAAAAAAAAAAAAATTCAAATTTTCCCTCGAATATCAGTGACTGTTCATTGTCTTCTTCATTTCTCTCTCTCAAATACTTTGAGTCTCACTAAAAAAGATTCCACATCATGTTTTCATCAAACACCAAGAAAAAGGTATGGGTTTTACTTCCTTTGTTTCATTCTTACTGTGTTGATCTTTAGTTTCTTGATTTGAATGTTGCATCTGTGTTCTGCAATATATTGTGTTCTAACATGGGTTTGCCTAAAATGTTGAGAATGGCTTTGTGTAGTGTTTCTGTTTTGTTGAAGATTTAATGGGCTTGAACTTTGTTTGAGGGTTTGTGAATGTTGTGTTTTGTTGTTCATGTCCTGCCCTTACTTTGATTCTCACTATATGTGTGCGTTTTCATGTTTCTATCTTTTGAGAGACTGTGCTTTTTACTGCAGTTCATGAATGTGTTGCTTCATTCATATCTTGTTCCAGGCATTTTCGTCATTTATGCCTTTGTGTTACACATTGCCATATTGTCTCTAAGTTGTTACTGTTGTTGTGATTTTGTGAAATCTCTTGTTACACTCAAACTAATCACTTTGATGTTTGCTTCTTGTGGTATTGTGTTCTGGTTCTTTTCTGTGTGTCGACTTTGTTGCAGATAACTCGTTGTTCATCTAGAGGCAAAGGCATTGTAACTGATGATCTGTCAACTCCGGTTGCTAAATGGACACGATTATCATCTAAGTCATCCAAGGACTCTACCATTGAGAGATTTAGGACTCCTACTGACTCAAAGATCTACACAGACATCTTCAAAGAGTCTTCTCCTATTGTGGAAAGAGTTGTCAAGTTTGACACACTAGGGACAACATCTATCCCTAAGATTTTTGAAGAAAGAGATTGGGCTGATCTGTTTGGAAATTTTGAGGATCCATCTAAAGAATTGGTCAAGGAATTCTTTTCAAATGCCAGATACACAGGAGTTGAGTTGAAATGCTAGGTACGAGGAAAAGAATTTTCCATAAATGCAGACTACATTGCTAAAGTTCTTCACATCACCAGACCAAAAGATGTGGATCAAACTCCATACAATGACCGGGAACTTCAGGCACAAGATATCCTTCATGTTCTACGGAATGAACATGAAGTGGGAAGCACAGGATCATTTATAAGCCCTACATTGTTTTCACCTGAATTGATAACTTTAAAACTGATCATATTCTCCAATCTCTACCCACTATCAAATACTACCTTCATCAATATTGGAAGGGCTAAATTCCTATGTAACCTCATTACTGGTGCCCCGATTGACATCTATGCTCATATATTCCAAATCATTGGGAAAACATCAGCCCATTTAGCAACATGAACAATTCTTCCATTCTGCAGTCTAGTCATGAAGATTGTTCTTAGTGAAGGTGTTAGGCCTTCATCAGATGAGAGACTCCTGCCTCGTCCTCGACCAATATCCCAGTACTCTCTCCAAGCAAGCAAGAGTCACTCCTCCAAGAAACCCAAGAGTGAGCCCTCCGCACATGCATCTCCAACTGCTTAGGCTACAGCTACTCCTGTTCAATCAACTGGGACTCTGTCTGTTCCTCTTGGATTTCAAATGCCCAAGCAAAGTTACTTCATCGAGAATGTGTTTCATCAGATTTCTGATCTAGAATGGCTTCTCAACTCCTTTCACAATCAAACTTAGATGCGACTTACAACTATCGAGACTCAACTAGATGCTATACAATAAAAGCTTGTCGATAGTTTTTAGCTATTCCTGACAAAAAGGGAGAGATGCACATAGAAAGGGGGAGATAGACAGGGAAATAGAAAGCATAGTGAAAGGGGGAGATTTCTTTATCACTTGATGTTTTGTGCATAGCTTTGATTATTTTTTGGCTTTCTATTGTTTTTACTAATTTAAAACTCTGTGATGTTAGTTGTTTATTTGGATTAAACTCATATCTCTTGAATGTTTTTAACACTTTGGTATTGATAATGTTATTCCGTTAAGTCAGCATATGTTCTGTTTTGTTTTCTGTTTTGTACCCATGTTGCTTATGTAAGCTTTAAGGGTTTGATTATGCACACTTGTAGGCCTTTGTGGTTTGTGTCATGCTTTATGCAGTTTTTGTACTTTGTTAAATCAGTACTTTTAACCTAATGCTATGCATTCTTTTTAAAGTACTGTCACTCTTGTGCCCTTGTAGAATTTTTCTTAGATGCAGATATTTCTTATACTGTGCATTGGTTGAGTGTTGGTCATTCAAGTGATTTGCCTTGTGTTTGTCATCTTGAATGTCTGAATGTTCATTCCAAGTGTGAATGAGCATTGTGATCACTTGGTTATAGTGATTGCATGTTTTGGTCTTGCCATGGTTTATTGTTTTATTCCATTGTGCTTGATCGTATTGTGCTTGTTCCATTTGCTTTACAAGTTTTCTGCATACAATGAACTTATTGTGTTGTGTGTTTCAGGAGTTACTTGTTCCTATGGTTCTAAAGCTTCACAGATTTTAGAATTAGGTGTGAGTGAATTTTCCAACTGTTCCCAACTCACGCGTTAAATCTAGAGTTTGTTTAGGGTTTTGTCACAGAATAGCCAAAGGGGGAGATTGTAAGGTTGAAATTTATCAACCATCTTATTGGCTTTATTCCATGCGAATTTGCTTGTAATTTAAGCACTTAGTAACATTGTATTTAGGTGGAATTATTGTAAGGATAGTATGTGAGAAGATGTGAAGAAAAGCTTAAGTATGTGCAAGAAAGCAGAGTTTTGCGGCTAGGACTCGTGGCTGACTCGTGACTGGCAAGCCGCCAAATGCAGGCACGTGAGATGCACACAAGGAAGCTGAAGGGTTGCGCCAGCTGTCGCACTACAGGACAAAAATCCCAAGCTGGCTAGGCCGTTACATTGCGACTTGAACTCGTGACTTGGACAAGCTGCGAGGTTAAGCTGCCAATTAGCCCTGTTTGGCAAAAACTATCTCTTCGTATTCCAAATACACACTACTGTATATAGACCCTTATACCCACTAAATGGAGAGAGCTTCTAGAGAGAATTTTGTGAGAGAAACCTTAGAGAAAAACAAGATTGCCTCATTCCCAATCTTTACCTTAGAGACTCTACAAATTCCTCTACTCTCTTCCTCTCCATTGTCACATCCTTGAGAGGTCATTGACCAAATCCTTATCTCACCACACCTACGTCTGTGAGAATGTTCATTTGGCGCTAAGGAAAGTAGTTTAGAAGGAACCAATATACATTGGTTGATGCTATGGTCTAGTAACGGAATCCAGGAAGCTAAAGAAGAAATAGGTTCGGCGTAACCTTGTTAGAGCAAGAAGCTTGGAGGGCTTAAGTACTTGGGTAGATTAGGCTTGGAGGGCCTTCTGTTGTTCATGTATCCCAACTACATTCTTAGTGGATTATTTGACCACTTGGAGGGCGGCGGAGAGGTTTTACGCCGAGGACTTTGATTTCCTCTTCGATAACACATCGTGTATTGTCCGTGTGTTTGCATCTTCCTTCCTTTTATCTTTGCCTTATATTTACTACTGTGGATGTGTTAATATTTGACATAAATTAGTTATCAATTCTGTGATTGGCTTATATTCATGTTCCGCACATTAATTGTTTGATAATAAGCTTGAATTGATATTTTGTAATTTGGGGTCTAAACGTTCAAGAGTGTTTTATACACATATTGAACTTTCAAAATATTTCAGAATATTTGGAAGTAAATGTTACATTCTAAATGATAGGGAAAATCTTGAAAAATTTGATGCTAAAAGTGATGAAGGAATATTCCTAAGATACTTCACAAATAGCTGAGCATATAGAGTGTACAACAAGCGTACTAAGACGATGATGGAGTCAATAAATGTGGTCATAGATGACACCATCTCAGAAAAGGACTTTGATGATGATAGCAAGGGGCTAAATCTTATGAAGAATGAGGATGATGATGATATGTCTCTAGGTGATGATGCTAAGAAAGAATCACCTGAAAAGAAGTCTACACCTCCTATATCAAGAAGAGAGACTAGATCTACACAAGAAGTTTCAAACCCACTCACACCTCTGGAAGTCCAACCTCCAATCTCTTATGATAAGGAACCTTTAACTTCCAAGAGACCATCATCAAGAGTAACTCTCAATCACCCAACAAGTAATATCATTGGTGATGTGAATAAGGGACTTCGGATGAGAAGAGGACTAAGCTACAGTGTGAATTATGTAACATACAATTGTTATCTTACTCAGTTTGAACCCAAGAAGGTAGCGGAAGCTCTCAAAGACGTGAATTGGATAGAGTCTATGCACCAAGAGCTACATCAATTTATTAGAAATGATATATGGGAGTTGGTTCCAAGGCCCAAGGATACACATGTGATCGGCACCCAGTGGATTTTTAAGAACAAGACTGATGAAGATAGTGAAGTTGTCCGAAACAAGTCTAGATTGGTGGCTCAAGGATACACTCAAGTTGAAGGCATAGATTTCAATGAATCATTTGCACCGGTAGCAAGACTTGAATCAATCCGAATTCTTCTCTCCATAACATGCATTATGGACTTCAAGTTGTACCAAATGGATGTAAAGAGTTCTTTCTTGAATGGCTTTCTGAATGAAGAAGTGTTTGTTGAGCAACCAAAGGGATTTCAAGACCCTCAGTTTTCGGATCATGTGTTAAGGTTAAAGAAATCATTGTATGGGTTGAAGCAAGCACCAAGAGCATGGTACGATTGCCTCACCACATATTTATTGGATCGTGGTTTCAAGAGAGGCCAAGCCAATCGAACATTGTTTGTTAAAAGAGATGAAAAATCTCTCTTTATTGCCCAAATGTATGTGGATGATATTGTTTTTGGATCTATAATTGATTAATTAGCTCACGACTTTTCAGAAGAATTGAAAATGGAATTTGAGATAAACATGGTGGGGGAGTTGAACTACTTCCTAGGGCTTCAAGTGAAACAACGGAAAGATGGAATATTTATGTCTCAAGAGAAATATGCCAAAAATCTTGTCAAAAGATTTGGGCCGGACTCTAAGAAACACAATTCCACTCCCATGAGTTCCTCGGTAAAACTGAGCATAGATGGAGCCGGTATCAACGTAGATCCAACACTTTATCGAAGCATGATTGGCAGTCCTCTCTACCTTATTGTAAGTAGGCCAGACAATGCTTTTAGTGTCGGGATATGTGCACATTTCCAAACAGTGCCTAAAGAGTCCCACTTGGCCGCAGTCAAGTGAATTGCTCGCTATATCAATGGCACATTTGACTACGGGATTTGGTATTCAAAATATTCAAATGAGTACTTGGCTGGACATTCAAATGCTGACTGGGCCAGGTGCATTGATGATAAGAAAGCACTTCCGGTGGTTACTTTTATCTTGGAAATAACTTGGTTTTATGGATGAGCAAAAAGCAAAATTCAGTCTCTCTTTCAATGGCTAAAGTTAAATATATAGCAACAAGAAGTTGTTGTGCTCAACTACTATGGATGAGAAAACTACTACATGACTATGAAATCACTCAAGACACTATACGTGTATTCTGTGATAACACTAGTGCCATAAATCTGTCAAAGAATTCAGTTCAGCACTTAAAATTCAAGCATATCGAGATCCGGTATCACTTCATTCGGGACTTGGTGGAAGACAAGATTGTGTGTCTAGAGTTCATCAACACTGACAATCAAAAGGCAGACATATTCACTAAACCTCTTGATGGTCTAAGGTTTGAATCTTTGCGTAAGGCCATTAGTGTCGATATCTTTCCTTGAACTCTATCTTCCATGTGTTCTGTTTGTGTTCATTTATGCATTTTTTTTTATGCATGTTATGTGTTTTTGCATTCCTTTGATTAAAATGTTTTTACATTGATGTTTTGATCAATCTTTTCTTACTTTTATGTCAAAAATCCAAAAACACATAAAAAGTAGAAAATCCAAAAAGTTTGATCGACTTTGTTGAGTTTTGTCTCAAAACATGTTTTGCCTTGTACCTTTGTACTAATGGCTTTGTGCATCTACGAGCTTAGCTTGTTCTCTATGCACTCATATCATTGTGGAAGAAATCTTGAAATCTATGTGATTGTTGTAAATAGATCTTCAATCTTGTCATGAATGATTAGTGAATGGTTTTGTTGATCTTAAGACATGCATAGGCTTGTGTCTGTATATCTTTCACAAAAAGAAAAATATATATATGAGAGAGAGAGAGAGAGAGAGAGAGAGAGAGAGGGAGAATAATAGTAGAGCTCTAAAGAACATGGAAATTCATCAATATAAAGTAAAGATACAAAAAATATTATAAAAAAATTAAAATAAAAAAATAAAAAAAAATAAAAAAAACCTACCAAAAGAAAAGAAAAACATGAGAAAGAGAAAGAGTAATAACCTTTTGGTGTGATAAAATATGTATAGAGTGAAAGAATAGTCAAAATGAAAGGAAGATGAAGGGATAAAGAAAAAGTGATATTAATGTTAATAGTAGTGGGGAGATGAAAAGGAAAAATGGAAGGATTGGAGAAAATGTAACTGTAAACTACAACATTAATAAATAAATAAATAAATAAAAAGAGTCAAAAGAAAAAAAAAAGAAATGATTGAAAATAAGTAAGTGATATGGCTGCTAACGTGGTTCAACTAGGGGTGGCAAATGGGCGAGTTTTGGTGGGTTTGGGGTTGACATAATTGAATTGGGTATATAAGACCCATTTACCAATTTTGAAACTCATTTAACTAATTGTTTTTAACCCAAATCCAACCAAACCCAATTATTATGGATAAACCCCAACCCACCTAATTACCCAATTATCAAAATTACCAAAATACCACTAAAGTGAAAACCCCAATTACTCATTTATCAAAATTACCAAAATGCCATTAAAGTAAAAACTCCAAATAGGATTCATGGGTTTGTCCTTAAACGAATAAAAACTGTGATTTTCCTTCGTTTTCTCAGCAACCAAACACAGCCCAACCTCTAATTATTAACCCAAAAAAAAGAAAAACTAATCAAAGCTAGAAATTTTGATCCCAAAGCCAACCCACAACCACAAAAATAAAACTCACAACAACCCAAGCCAAGAAAATCAACAAACAGCCACAAAAGAAAAACTCAGGCGAGATCGGAGAAAGAAAGAAAAAACTCAGGCGAGATCGGTGAGGAGTGGAGGAAGAAAGAAAAAAAAATGAAAGGGAGAAGAGAGATCGGCGAGGTGGGTAGGCGAGATCGACGCTGGGCAGGCGAGATCGGGGAGGTGGGTAGGCGAGATCGACACTGCGAAGGCGAGATCGGTGAGGTGGGCACTCAACTCCATAGCCTTCGACCCCATTCTCTCCGCCTTCCTCTCCCCATCCTTCTCCACCACTTTGCGCTCCTTCGTCGCCCTCTCCTCTCCTCCAGAGGTGGATTTGGAGTGTTTGGACAGAGATTTGGGAATGAGGTTTCGAATGGAGGAGGCGTATATGATTCCTAAGAAGCGAGACTCGGTGGTCTCTGTGCTATATTTGTTGTGGCTCGTTGTTCTCTGTGTGTGTGTGTGTGTGTGTGTGAGAGAGAGAGAGAGAGAGAGAGAGAGAGCAAGGGAGAGAAGTGTTTGAAGGCCGAGAAAATGAAAGAAAATAAAATGTCTGAGTTTTTTTTTTTTTTTTTTTTTTTTTTTTTTTTTTTTTTTTTTAATGTTATAGGATTGGTTGGGTTGAATTTGGGTATTTTATGGGTTAAATGGGGTTCAATGGGTTTTTAGTTAAAACCCAATAATTATTGGGTTTAATTGGGTTGATGCCCATTTAACCCAACTTTTAGGTAGACAAATGGGTCTAGGCTTATTTTGCCACCCCTAAGTTCAACAGAAGCGTAGTAACAATAAATTATACGCTTCAACTTTTAGATAAATAGGTAATATGGCTGCTAACGTGGCTCAACAGAAATGTAGGAACAATAAATTCTACGGTTCAGCTTTTAGATATATATAGATATAGATGAAGATTCATTCTAACTAGACTGCCACATCATCTTTCTCTTTCAGGATGAGGAGAAATTATTAGGTCACGAAAAAGACTGCTAAAGTGGTCATCATGGTCCTTCTAACCAGTAAAACGTTATTATTTATGCAAATGTAACATCACCTAATGGGTTTTTTTTTTTTTTTTTTTTTTTTTTTTTAATTTCTTGTGTTGATTAGGAATCTGACTCACACATTTGCATAAGTGGCATTATTTTCTTGGTTGGAAGGACCACTTCAACAGTTTTAATTAGAATAAGATAATTATTTGGGCCCTAACAAGCTGTTACTTACTATGGTATCGAAATTCCAAAAAGGTCATAAAGTCACAGTTTATAGTCCTCAAGTTTCAGTATTAAACATGGAGCAAGAAAACCGGGAACCACGAAGAAATAGAAACAAAACTACAAAGAAGGATGAGTTTTTAACCGGTATATATGCCATTAATTTTGCAATCTGAGTCTTTCAATAAGAACATGTGTCAATCCATGCAAATGGTGATATGCTGGCATGTGCAATGTTATACAAATATATGTTAAAAGTTTCAAACTTTCAAGTTTCAAGTCAAAAAAGAAAAAAGAAAATTAAAAAAAAAACAAAAAAGTAGTTAAACTATATATCAATAACAACAATCAAGACTATATGTATTAAAGGTGCTATATTTTCCATGCCTAAATTGCACACTCATGATTGACTAGTGCAATCCTATCATTGGTTTTTTTTTTTTTTTTTTTTTTTTTTTTTTTTTTTAAATTCTTGTGTTGATTAGGAATCTGACTCACATATTTGCATAAGTGGCATTATTTTCTTAGTTGGAGGACCACTTCAACAGTCTTCGCAATAGACCTTATAATTTCTCCAAGATGACGTTTCCTTAGCATGCCTATGTAATTAGAATAAGATAATTATTTGGGCCCTAACAGGCTGTTACTTACTATGGTATCGAAATTCCAAAAAGGTCATAAAGTCACAGTTTATAGTCCTCAAGTTTCAGTACTAAACATGGAGCAAGAAAACCGGGAACCACGAAGAAATAGAAACAAAACTACAAAGAAGGATGAGTTTTTAACCGGTATATATGCCATTAATTTTGCAATCTGAGTCTTTCAATAAGAACATGTGTCAATCCATGCAAATGGTGATATGCTGGCATGTGCAATGTTATACAAATATATGTTAAAAGTTTCAAACTTTCAAGTTTCAAGTCAAAAAAGAAAAAGGAAAATTAAAGAAAAAACAAAAAAAGTAGTTAAACTATATATCAATAACAACAATCAAGACTGTATGTATTAAAGGTGCTATATTTTCCATGCCTAAATTGCACACTTATGATTGACTAGTGCAATCCTATCATTGGTTCAAGCCATTTATAGTCTTCGACGATGTCTAATCAAAGAAAAAAGACGGGATCACGAAGGCCTGTCCATCTCCATGTTGCACCAAGTCTCTGGCTGCAATACAGAAAACTTACAACTTTTTCTGATTCGATACACTTGCAATAGCTTTCAACAATAAAAAGTTGGATCGGTGCTTTCGAAAATGGAGGAATCACTAAAAAGCAAGTTGCTTATTATAGATAAGTATCCCTGCCAACAATAATAAGTTTTGGTTTTGGTTTCCTGCCAAGTTTGAATTGATAATAGATGCAGGGAAATTTTTTTATACAAATTGAAGCATAAAGCAATGACTCTTTAAGTTGTCTTTTCTTATAAGTAAAAATCAATTAAGGAATACGTATTTAACTTAATATATATGTTATGCCATTATTTTTATTTGAAATCCATTCTTCTCACATTTTTTTTTTATATACACTACTGTCAGTTCGGATATATATTAGTTCGTGCTGTGTATATTTTGGATATACACCACTGTCAATTTCTTTAAGACTTAAGTCTGCTTTTGATGATAACTTTTTATCATTAGACCAAGACATCAATCGGTTTTTTGGTGTATATGAGAATTGAACTCCAGATATTTTATTCAACTATCAAAGACTTTTTCAGTTGAGCTTAATTGATTCTTCAATTCTTCTCCTTTAAAAAAGAAAACCATTTATATCCATATTAAGATTTTATAGTATACTTTTATAACTAAAAATATGTACAAATTAAACAAACGCTAGGTACAATATAAATTATTAAAATATGATTAGAATAAAAATAATTGTAAAGTGAAAATAATCAAATTTGATTTATCAAATGCACTATTTTAGTTTTGATTTATATATATATATATATATATATAGAGAGAGAGAGAGAGAGAGAGAGAGAGAGAGAGAGAGTTATGTGGGACTTACTTACATGTGTTCACCCAACACTTTCTATCACTTAAGGGCCTTAGGTGAAAACCTGACCTAAGCTAGAGCCCATCGCTTTAACAAGTAAAACTCATTATATAGGATTAACAATTTATACAAGAGGACGTAGTATTGCTTTGAATATCTTGAATAATTTTGTAACACTCATACCAAGTTATTCTCATTTTGCAATCTCCATTGAAAAAGAGATATGAGATTTGAACCTCGTTTAAACAAAAAACTAATTGGTATTTTAATATAATGATAAAGAAAAATCATATGATTAATGAAGTGGACGTTATATGTTAAAATTATATTGTATTTATATATAAAAAATCATTATTATTTCTTAATTAAACTCTTATTCCTTGTCAAAAAAAAAATCTTATTAAATACTTTATTTTTTTTTTATTTGGACAAGAAATATATTTTTCAAGAAGAAATACTTTAGTTAATTCAATTACATTTAAAGGATACCATCAGACATATAAATCATACAAAAAGCATTTAATGTTTCAAATGAAATTTTAAAAATTCAAAAGAGTAATTAGTATTACGTCAAAATCTTGGAACTTAGAATTTGCTCAATTTCTATATTGCAATTTTAAACTTCAATTCGATAGTTTCTCAAAAAAAAAAAAAAAAAAAAAAAAAGCGCTTCCATTCGATATAGCTTCGGAAATAAGGCTTATTTAAATATTTTTCAAATTCAATCACAAAGAATACTTTGATTTTTCCATTAATTATAAAGGTAAAGGGACCACTGAGGTCACTGGCTATTACATGCTTTGATTCCAGTTAGGTGAATCCCCCAAGTCCTTGTATTCTTTCGGGCTGGGTCCGCACTACATGCAGTAAGTTGGTTCTTCTTCAATCTTTACCAAATTCTTATAAATGTGCTTTTTGGGTGGCATGATACCTAGTTAACAAGGAAATCAAGAAATATAGACGGTGCTGCATATATTATTATTACTAAACATAACAAGTAACATTGCTAAATTATTTAATATCTCATCAAACATAACCTAAATACCAAATGCTCTGACAAAAATCAAGATCATAACCTAGTTTCAAATATCTGCAAAATCATAACCTAGTTTTCAAGTGTCTACAAGATCATAACCTAAATTTTCAAGTGTCTACAGAATCATATCCTAAACTCTGATACCACAATTGTGACGCCCCAAAATCATAAGCAATAAAAGTCTATTTAATCTAAACAATCCATAAAAATATTAAATGAAAGAAACCAGCAATCTAAAATGTCATCATAACTGTCAGAGCTCTAATTCACAAAATACAAAACATCCTCAAAATAATTCTCTAATACAATGTTCAATGCCATAAAATAATGATAAAATCCTCAATTCAACAAAATAATTCGTAACTGCTGTCTCCCAAGAATCTCTACTCCAATAGTCCCTCTAATGTATCTGTAATGGGAAATAAAGGGGGGTGAGATAACTCAATAAGTGGAGATCACTAACAATGGGGTGTGGGAACAAACCTTCAAATAAATAATTCTTACAACAATTTCATAACTTGCAACTCATCAATATTTTGTCATCGAATATTTCACATAAAAAAATAATATCTTTATTTTGTGAGCTATCATAATATATATATATCAATACCATTACATACATAGTTTCCTAGGCTTTACTCGTGGTCAACGTTTACGCCCCGTTGACAGGGTTGCGCTGTCCCCTTTTCGAGGACTGGAACCTCCTTTTCATCCCCTTTCTTAAGGATGGCTCCTTTGGAACCTAAAGGTGCACTCTCTTGCTAAGGAGCTTCCTCTTTGGATCCTCAATGGTATACTCTCTTGCTAAGGAGCTATCAAATGTGCACTGTCCCCTTTTCTGGAACCGTCTCTTGCTAAGGACTAATACAACACTGAGCTTTTAATCATGGCTTGCCATAGGTTTTCAAAACATATACAAGATGCTCACATAAATAATCCATCATAATTCTCGAAAATATAAGAATATATCGCACATACAAATTTAAATAAATTTAGGTTGTCCCACAAGTTTTTTATAAAACGAATAATTAATGTGCACATCAAGAAATTATAAAATATCCATTTATATGTATAGAATAACAATATATTTCTTATATATATAATAGTTTAATAACCAATGTTGTTTGGGAAAAACCCCCAAAATTAGTAAACACCACTTACCTCTTAGTTGCAAAATGATGGAAATCAACCTCCCTTGAATCACAACAATTCAGTAGAATTAGAACCTAGCAAAACCAAAAATAGGTTCATCAATACACAATTTTCCACTTAAAAATCTATTTTCACACTTAAAATGGTTTTATCCTAGACAATATTGATTTATCCAAAATCCTCCATTTATTCACCTAACTATCAAATTTACTTTCAGCTTTGATCAGATTTCTGGACTTATAAATATTGCTGCCTAATCAGAATATTCATGAAGCTTCAATATAGCTAAAAGATAGCTAGTGCAATAATATAGCTCAGCCAAATCAATCTTAGAGCCAACAGAGGTCCATATGACCATACATACTATTCATACATAATCAATTTTCAAAGCCTAGACCATACGGCTATATAGCAATTCCTATTATAATATTGTAATTATCAACCCAAAGACCCAAAATCTAGTACATGGCTGAACTAGTGTGAATGCATATTAACTGGTCAACAATTGAGGCTATGTGTGAAAGCAAATTAGTCCACAAGCACCCTTTGCCCATTAAAATAATCATAGTTTTTAGATCCAAGATGGCCATTTACTAATATACATATAAACCCACAAAGCAATATTTTCCCTTTCACATGATGACAAAGCAATTGATAAAGTCCAAGCCTATTAGATACAATATCAAAGCTCTTGACATGTAGCCATATTTGATCATCCCTTATCTAATATAATAACAATTCTAGGAGCTCTTTTTCTATTAGTATTATGGGGCTAGAAAATCGGGTAGCCTCAGCCCACTCCAAGCCAGGCCCAAATGGCCCACGCCGAGGATGCATGATGAGTCCGAGGATGAAAGAGCGAAGACCAACCCCCGAGGAGCATATCCGAGGATGACCCTGTCCTCGGGCGTCCGAGACCTCGGAAGAACACAAGTACCAGCCCACCAAAGGACTCCTTGAATGTCCGAGGAGGAGGGGTCCAGTGTCACGAGTCGGCGAAGGAGCAAGCCTCAGGCGAGCTGTCACCTCTGCATTGAGTGCGCTCACCTAACCCCCCTGGCTGCATTAATGGGGATGTAACCCCTTGACAGGGCAACATCGATCATGGTGAGCCACTTGAGTACGGATAAGACCTCTGATGGGACGGATGGTCAGAGGAAAGGCCAATGGATGATCAACAGAAGGAAGAAGGGGATAGGAGGGAGAGAACTATATAAGAAAGGTGAGCAAAGTAATTAAAGGAGGGACTTTTTGGATCATTCAAGAGAATGCCATAAAAGGACCTAGAGGTCATGTTAGTTTCAGGGAGAGGGGTCTCCTCGGACGAGTCCGAGGAGCTACCCTTGGTTGTAAGTTGGGCTCACTCCCCTTCAATGAAAAAGGTGATTTGTGCTCCGTTGTTAGCTTGTTAGGGCCTAAACCTTCGATCCACTCTCTAAAAATGTATTGTTGGGGAACCTCTACAAACTGAGTCCCTACAATTGGCACCGTCTGTGGGAAGGATTAGCGCACCGGCAGGCGCAACGGGCGATCGTTCCTAAGTAGTTATTTTACAGAAGGTTGGTAGCGATGCATCAAAAAAAAAAAAAATAAAAAAAAAAAAAAAAAAAAAAAAAAAAAAAACATTGCAGAAAAGTAGAAGATTCAAAGTAGAAGATTCAACAGAAAAGAAAAGAAACTTGATATTATTTTATTAAACAGAAAGTACAAGATACAAACAGAGGCTCAGGTAGGCGTGTTTTACAACTATCTTTACAAGCTAATTCTACAAATAGAGGCCTAGGTAGACCTGTTCTAAAACTAGCTAGAGGAAAGGGGGCTGAGGCTAGCCTGCTTCAAGGCCACCAACAACTCCTTATCCGGTGCGGCGGAGCTGGAACAAAGAGAAGAGCCGACGCAGGTGCTCCGGGAAGCCCTCCCCCATGATGTTTCCTTGATTCTCTCCAATCCTCACGAGCGTTGGCCGTTAGAAACGGCAACACTCGGGCACCAGCCATGACATGAGTTCGCACGTCTCCTTCGGTAGGGGTGCGCCCCGGGGAGGAGCGTTAGGTACTTCAGGCACATCCCTCGTGGCCACCGCGCATGGCACTATCAGGGTTATGCCGAGGCACTGACGCGTTGAAAGTTTGATAGGGGCTGCGGTCACGGCGACTCTTAGCCAGGGCGGTGGGACCTTTGGCTTATGTGTCCTCACACTAACCTAGGGCCACCCCATATCTCCCAACTCTGGTCACAATCCTGGCAAGGTTATTGAAGGGGCTCGGGGAGCTGAAGGGACGTGTTTCTAGTTGCGTTGGGAAGTTCATGGAGTTTGGAGAAACCCTTCCCCCGGAAAGCCTTATATATAGAGGATAAAGACTGGTGGGAATTAATCCACACAGAATTCGAAAAGAGAATTATCAGCAGTACTAATCACAAAGATACCAAATCCCAAGGGGACCGTAGACCGCTGGATTTGTCTCGATTCATGAGGATATTGATGAAGGCGTGTCTCGCGCACTGAAACGTTAAGCGCAGAGCGCGAACGGCCAAGGGGCGCCTCGTAAATGAAAAAGGCGAGAACTTGAAACCCTCCTATTTCCCATTGCCCCACCTGGTATTCTCTCTGTTGTTGGGCAGTGAAGGCCATCGTGCCACTCACCTGACACGATGAGGAAATCCTCGTTTAGCCCCTTGCTGGACTCAGGGAGGCATTAGATAAGCCGCACCCTGTCGTCTCTCGTCTTCAGGTAATAAGACTTGCCCTTAAGGAGCTGAAGGTTGTAGCACCAGTTCACGTTATGGTGGGTCAACCTTAGCCCCATCTTCTCGTTCAGTGCGTCCACACAGCCCAGAATCCTAAAGATGTTTATCCCACACTGGGTAGGGGCCAACCGGAAGTGCGTGAGGTAATCCCTCATCACCGGCCCCATAGGGATCGTCATCCCCCCTTCAAGGAAGGTGACAATGGGAATTACCACATCGCCCTCCCGTCTGTGTAAGCGCCAATTCCCGTCCTCACAATATCTCAGACCTACATTGCCGGGAATTCTGTAGTCGGCGATGAATTTCTCCATCGCCTCTTCAGTATCGACGTATTTCTTAAACTTACCCATCCCAGTTGACGCCTAAAAGAACTAAGAAAGAACAGGCGAAGTAGAAGAAGGGGTAAAAGAGGGAGAAAGCTCAGAGAGGGATAGAGCGACTTACTGGGAAGAGGAGGAGCTCCTCGGACAGGCTTTTTGTGCTGTAGATGTAAGTGAGAGTATGTCTGAACTCAGGAAGGATGCGCAAGAATTCTTGATTGCAAGTAAGGAATAGGAAGAAGCGGTTCGTATGGGTATTTATACCCCAAATCGAAGAGCCATGCAGGTTTTCCCGCCCATAAATGCGAGACAAACCTCCACCGTTGGATTGGTAACGCCTCATTAGACGTGGGGAGCACAGAACTGCCTGAATTTAATGATGGGCATGTTACGCACTTCGAAACGTCAGCGACGTGCCTTGGGCAGATGAATAGACCCCCGTACTGACGGGGGGTAAGACCGAGAATGTCAAAATCCTTCTCCCTGCCCGAGGATGCTTGCAGCAAGATTTTGAGGGCAATTGCGGGGCCAGAAAATCAGGTAGCCTCGGCCCACTCCAAGCCAGGCCCAAATGGCCCATGTCGAGGATGCATAATGAGTCTAAGGATGAAAGAGCGAAGACCAACCCCCGAGGAGCATATCCGAGGATGACCCTATCCTCGGGCGTCCGAGACCTCGGAAGAACACGAGTACCACCCTACCAAAGGACTCCTTGAATGTCCGAGGAGGAGGGGTCCAGTGCCACGAGTCGGCGAAGGAGCAAGCCTCAGGCGAGCTGTCACCTCTGCATTGAATGCGCTCATCTAACCCCCCTGGCCGCATTAATGGGGATGTAACCCCTTGACAGGGCAACATCGATCATGGTGAGCCACTTGAGTATGGATAAGACCTCTGATGGGACGGATGGTTAGAGGAAAGGCCAATGGATGATCAACAGAAGGAAGAAGGGGATAGGAGGGAGAGAACTATATAAGAAAGGCGAGCAAAGCAATTAAAGGAGGGACTTTTTGGATCATTCAAGAGAATGCCATAGAAGAACCTAGAGGTCATGTTAGTTTCAGGGAGAGGGGTCTCCTCGAACGAGTCCGAGGAGCTACCCTTAGTTGTAAGTTGGGCTCACTCCCCTTCAATGAAAAAGGTGATTTGTGCTCCGTTGTTAGCTTGTTATGACCTAAACCTTCAATCCACTCTCTAAAAATGTATTGTTGGAGAACCTCTACAAACTGAGTCCCTACAAGTATAATCATAGAAACCGTACCTGTAGTCTCTACTCACAACCACAGTGAAGAGAAGTGAAGTTCAGTAGTGTGATGTGGCTGAAGCAAAAAGAAAGTCTCATAAGTATATGCGAGGTAAAAGACTAGGGTTTTCAAGGCCCATATATTTACTTATGCCACCTCACTTGGGCTTCATATTCCAATTATATTTATCTTATTTTTTAATATCTTAAGCTCAAACCAATTTAATCCATTTAATTGCAGGCCTTCTTTATAGTTTACATATAATAATTAAATAGGTGTTAAAAGTTTGGGGTGTTACAAAGCCTTTAGCTGCAATACAGAAAACTTACAACTTTTTCTGATTCGATACACTTGCAATAGCTTTCAACAATAATAAGTTGGACCGGTGCTTTTGAAAATGGGGGAATCACTAAATAAGTATCCCTGCCAACAATAATAAGTTTTAGTTTTGGTTTCCTGCCAAGTTTGAATTGATTATAGATGCAGGGAAATTTTTTTATACAATTTAAAGCATAAAGCAATGACTCTTTAAGTTGTCTTTTCTTATAAGTAAAAATCAATTAAGGAATACGTATTTAACTTAATATATATGTTATGCCATTATTTTTATTTGAAATCTATTCTTCTCACTTTTTTTTTTTGATATACACCACTATCAGTTCAGATATATACTAGTTCGTGCTATGTATATTTTGAATATACACTACTGTCAGTTTCTTTAATACCGAAGTTTGCTTCTGAATCATCAGATCAAGACATCAATCGGTTTTTTGGTATAGATGGGAATTGAACACTAAATATTTTATTCAACTATCAAAAACTTTTTCAGTTGAGCTTAATTGATTCTTCAATTCTTCTCCTTTAAAAAAGAAAACCATTTATATCCATATTAAAATTTTATAGTATACTTTTATAACTAAAAAATATGTACAAATTAAACAAACGCTAGGTACAATATAAATTATTAAAATATGATTATGAACGGTTTTAGACCCCTTAAAAACAACCAGATTACGTAGCCTAGATTAATTAGCCAAGTTGTTACTTAGTCAAATTAAACAATTCTAGGTTAAAATAATCAAACAAACATATCAAGATATAAAGCAGCGGAAAATAAAAGAACACAAGATATGATGACCCAGGAAACCACACGGTAAAAACCTGGGGAGGATTTGACCTAGCTATCCTCAAGGTAAACCTGAATCCACTATGCGAAAGAATTGAAGTTCATACAAAAGGACTACAAGCTCCCCGCTTGACCTCCTAATGCTACCCACCAGTAGAACTTACTGAAACGACCACGTGCAAGCTCCGAATCCACGGACTTGTTCTTTCTTGGATTCTTCAATCAGCTACAAGCACCCCCGCTTGATTATCTTTAAGCTTCAATGGTAGCAACCAAGTTGATCATCAAGATGTAGATATTATCTTCAACTTGAAACCCCTAAGCTTTGTGTAAAGGAAAACTCTTCAAAGATCTCACAAGAGATTTACACAAAACAGCAATGTATGAGCAACAATACAATTGGAGCAACCCAAAAACGTGGCTATAGTTTTGTTTATATACCTAGGGTAAAAACATAAAACCCAAAACGTTTAATGAAGTAGGGCTGAGTTGGAAATTCTGCAGAAAATTCAACCTGTGCGATTTTCGATCGATCGAGTCTAATCTTCGATCGATCGAGCCAGGCCGAAAGTCCCAAGTACTTCTGCAGCCACTCGATTCCAACTTTACAATAATAAACCAACTTTGAGCAAGCCTAAACAAGACTAAATACTGTGTTTTGATCATGGTTTGCCAACATTACACATTAGAGTTCTAAATACATAAAATCCTAATACCTTAGAACCTAACAAACTCCCCCTTTGGCAATTCGTGACAAAACCCTAATTAAAAGCTCAAAGTTTTACAAGTAAAAAGCCCTTTACAAAGAAATGCTCATAAATTTCTAATTCAGCCTAACTACTATCCATCGGTTGCAAGTGTCGACAGCAGCTTAGTTGAATCAACCTGTATATTCCTGAAATACTCAACAAACGCATAAACGCATGTGTGACAGAAAAGAGTAAAACAACAGGTATAACATTCTTGTAAAATTCACACAACACAAAATAAAGACATATATAAATGATCAACTCATAAATATAAATCAATAAGTAGTGAATCACAAATCAACAAGAATCAATAAAAAAATCTCAAACAATGTTACTCCCCCTAACAAGAATATCCCCAAAAAAATGATATACAAAGTGAAGCACCTAGATACAATCTAAAAAAAACTCCACAAGTAACAAAAATCTCCCCCTAACAAAAAAAACCCACTACAAGTCAAAACTCCACTCCCCCTTTTTGTGACGGAATGCCAAAGAGCAATCATGAGTCGCCATCAAAAGGAGGTGGTGAGGGTGAATGAAGACGCGCGAAATCGGCTCGGAGAGCACGAATCTCATCTAGTAAGTCCACCAAAATCTGACTATGAGCCGCCTGAATGGTCACGACAGTCTCCAGAGTACAACGAACATCAAAGTCGGTCGAAGGAGGTGGAGGAACATCAGCAGCAGCAGCATCATCACGAAATGGATCAAGAACATCCTCACCAGCAGTACCTGCAGAAGAAGAAGGAGGAGGAGCGCTACTAGACGGCTCAGACCTAGGGTGTTTAGAACCAGCTTGAAGATGAGCGGCCCTCTGTCTAAGAAATGACGCACCTATGGGAGCTATCACATGAACAGGCTCAGAGGAAGGGAAGTCACTCAGGTCAAGATGGAGTAAAATCCTATGAATGAAAATAGGATGAACAAGGGCATGAGAAGAAGATGAACTCCTATAAACATCGTTCAAAGAACGAAGAAAAAGATGAGGAAAACTAATAAGAGCATCAGTAACCAGAGCGTACAAAAAGACACACCGCTCAAGAGGAATGGTGTGGACATGAGAAATAGGCCAGATGGAATGACAAGCTATCCGAAAGAACAGATAATGCAACCCGGAGAGCTCAGCAGAAGTGATCCTAGGATTAGAACCCCACTGGATAGAAGTCCCAGTGATGTAAGATAAAACATCGCTCAGCTCGGGAGACTCAACATAAGGATAGACAGGATCCCTAACCAACGGTACCTCTAGAGCATTAGCCACTACCTGAGGAGTAATGGTATACTCTACGCCTCGTATCCAACTCTTTACTAAAGTGTTGGAATCATAGACGCGGATAGAGATGTTCGAATAGAACTCTCTAATCAAGGCAGACGGTGGAGGAGGATCAGAAATGTCTAACAAAGGTAACCAGCCCCGACGCTCAAAGTTTGCCCTAATGGCAGGATTTAGCTCATCTAACAACACAGAACGCTCAGCCCAAATCTTCCTCTTAAGGTTAAGCTTCTCAAAAAGATCTTGGTTTTTCTCACTCGGAAACCTCTCACGGTCAAAGGAGGGAGGGGATGGAGAGGAAGAGGGAAGGAACCTACGGGCTCTAGTCTTCCTAGGCATGATGCTAAGGAAAGGACAGAGACACAAAAGAGAAAACCAAAAAGACACAAGAAAACAGAACCAAGGGCAGACTGCAAATTAGCAAAAAAATGAAAATCTATATGATGCATGAACAGATATAATGCCATGATGCATGTACTAATGCAGTGAGCAATTAAGGTTAATTGAGATTAAATTGACAAAATTGGCTTGAGCAGGAAATTTTATTAACAAAAACCCCAAAAATTGAAAACCACTTGAAAATTTTTAAACCAAAATGATGAATTGAGCATTACAAATCACAACACATAGATTATAATGCTTAATTTCATCAATACAACAAGCCAATTGCATCAAATTCTACTCAATTTAACAAAATCCCCAAATCGGATCAATTAGGAACCCTAGATTTTTCAATTTCACACCAAACTCAAAATTGATCAAATTAAACTATATACATCATGTCTATAGTGTGTCCCCACAAAAACCCATTGATCAATTGCATAAAATATGGCTTAAATCAAATGAAAAACCCAAATTGGCAAATAGCGAAAATCGCCCCTAAATGCATGAATATATGCATGAAATGATGAAAACAAAACCAAAAGGAAGGGCAAAAGAGTCTTACCAGATTGAGGAGAGAGAGATCTTGCAAAAACAACGGAGGAAAACGACAAAAATCTCAAGGTGGAGCCTTGCCAACGCGGAGAGAGAAGAGAAAAAGTTTGAAAAGATGAATAGGAACTTTGAAAAAGTCAGATCAAAACCTTTTTAAAAAAGCCTCTTCACGATATTCAATCGATCAAAAATTACATTCGATCGATCGAATGAAACAGTCATTTTAGAACAAACTAAGGCACTTTTTCGATCGATCGAAAAACAGACTGGATCAATCGAAATGGGCAGAGGCTCACTAAAAATTTTAAAAAAATCCAGTTTTGAAAGACACAAACCTAGTTTTGAAAAACTACTCCTCAAAGCATTAAACAAGAAAAGCAAAATGCATGAGTATGAGATGAAATGCTTTTTCAAAAACCCAAATTTTTTTAAACCCAAATTTTGTCAAAAACAAGTTTCAATCATTCTCCCATTTGAATTTTCTCAAGCAACAAAAATGTTGTGCACAAATCTCAAGATATTTTCAAACTTGGTTGGTCAGACCAAAAACACACACATTCAGCTCCACCATCCTTTTTTTTTTCCATGCATGCTTTTATCCTTCTCTTGTGTTGTGGCTTGTTGGTCACCTTTGTTGCTGGCAGGAATAATGAGACAGACCGGTTAGCATTGCTTGAGTTCAAAGCCAAGATCACTGATGATCCTCTCCAGGTTATGAGCTCTTGGAATGACAGCATCCACTTTTGCCAATGGCTAGGGGTCACCTGTGGTCGCCAACATCAGAGGGTCACCGTATTGAATTTGTCATCTTCGAAACTGGTAGGCTCCATATCACCTCATATTGGAAATTTAAGTTTTTTGAGGCAAATAACCCTCGAAAACAACAGCTTTAATAATGAAATCCCTCTTGAAATTGGTTATTTGCATAAATTGCAAGTTTTACGATTGAACAATAACTCAATCAGTGGTAAAATTCCTAGCAATTTATCCAGTTGCGTCAATCTCAAAAAACTTTCTATCGGTTACAACCTTCTGACTGGAGAAATCCCTGCAGCGCTTGGCAACTTGTCAAAGCTCCAATCCTTTTTTATTCTTAACAATAAAATGATAGGAGTTATCCCACCTTCATTTGGGAACTTACCCTCTCTATACGCCTTTGTAGCATCTGATAATAACTTAGGCGGGATTATCCCTACTTTTTTTGGTCAATTGACCAAACTTATATTCTTTAGTGTGGCAGGAAATAGGTTGTCTGGTACAATTCCTCCCTCAATATCCAATCTCTCTTCATTGATACTATTTGATATAGCAGACAACCAAATCCAAGGACATCTTCCATCATACATAGATATCACCCTACAAAATATGGAAGCATTTATTATTGCAAACAACCAATTTACTGGATCTATCCCTGTTGCAATATTTAATGCCTCAAATTTAGGGACATTTCAATTGGATCTAAATGAGCTAAGTGGAAAAGTTCATTCTCTGGAAAAGTTAAATAAAATTTCCTCTTTTTCCATTAGCAGTAACAATTTTGGAAATGGAGGTGAGAATGACTTGAGTTTTCTTTGTTCTTTGACAAATTCCAGCTATTTGACTAGGTTGGAGATAAGTTTCAACAACTTTGGGGGAGAGTTGCCTAAGTGCATTGGAAATTTCTCAACTACTCTTATCTATTTAACTCTAGATAATAATAAAATATATGGAAAGATTCCTATTGAAATTGGAAACATGATCAACTTGGAGAGACTTAACATGTGGAACAACAAATTATCAGGTAACATTCCCTCTGAAATTGGACAGCTTCAAAAGTTAAAAGTTTTGGAATTACATGCAAACAATTTCTTTGGGAACATTCCTTCCTCTCTTGGAAATTTAACGGCCTTGATTAACTTGTATTTACTTTATAATAATTTTGAAGGAAACATCCCATTAAGTCTAAGCAAGTGCAAAGAATTGTTTTCTTTGAATCTTGCTAATAACAATCTCAATGGTTCAATATCTCCACAAGTTATTGGTCTCTCATTCTCATTAACTTTTCTTGATTTGTCTGCCAACCAATTTGCTGGAGCACTTCCGATGGAAATAGGAAATTTTAAGAATCTTGAATATCTGGATATTTCTGAAAACAAGTTTTTTGGTAAAATTCCAACAAGTCTTGGTAGTTGTGTAAAGCTTGAAACTCTAGCCATGAGAGGAAACCTCTTCCAAGGAATTGTTCCATCTTCTTTGGAATCATTAAGAGGTCTTGAAGATCTTGATCTTTCCAACAATAATTTGTTTGGACAAATTCCAAACTTTTTGGAGCTCTTTGTCTATTTGCAATTTTTGAATCTATCTTATAACAATTTTGACGGTGAGGTGCCAACAATTGGAGTTTTTAAGAACGGAAGTGCAACTTTTGTTAAGGGTAATAGTAAGCTTTGTGGGGGTATACCTAAGTTTCAGCTTCCGAAATGTAAATACCAAAAATCTAAGAAGAGAAAGTTGACCGTCACCCTTAAGTTAATATTCTCTATATTTTCTGGGCTTCTTGGAGTAACTTTGGTTCTGTCACTTCTATTTCTTTCATCTTTAAGAAAGAAAAGAAAAGAAAATACCTCAATTGACTTGGGGAATTTGCTTTTGAATCTATCTTACCAAAATCTCCTTAAAGCAACTGATGGGTTCTCTTCTACCAATTTAATTGGTATGGGTAACTTTGGATCTGTGTATAAAGGAATTCTTGATCAAGGTAGACATACGATTGCTGTCAAGGTGCTCAATCTTTTGCATCATGGAGCTTCTAAAAGTTTCATGGCCGAGTGTGAGGCTCTACAAAACATTAGACATCGAAATATTGTAAAGGTTCTTACATCATGTTCTAGTATTGACCATCAAGGTAATGATTTTAAAGCATTGGTATATGAGTTCATGGCAAATGGCAACCTAGATGAATGGCTACATCCAACTCTAAGAATAGGTGAGACTCTTGAGGAACCAAGGAATTTGAGTCTTCTTCAGAGACTGGATATTGCCATTGATGTTGCTAATGCATTGAATTATCTTCATCATCATTGCCATACACCAATCATTCACTGTGACCTCAAGCCTAGCAATGTTCTTCTTGATGATGAAATGGTTGGACATGTAGGTGACTTTGGCTTGGCAAGATTGCTTTTTGATGCAACCCAAGATTGTTCTATTCACCAATCAAGCTCCATTGGGATAAGAGGCACAATTGGTTATGCTCCTCCAGGTAAATATTTTTTTATTTTTTAAATTTAGTTGTGTTCCTTTTCCCTTTGTCTTTTACTATATTTTAAAGTTTTGAAGGAAGATTTTAACAAGGACGTACTGTAGCCAAAAAAATAGAATGATATATAAAAAAATTTTCCGCTTATCTTAATTCTTATTATACACCATTGAAAATGCTCTTTTAATATACTTGTATGTTACATATATTTTTCCATCTTTTTTTTTAGTAGAAACCTATGCTCACGTCACATATATGTTATATGTAACTGTTTATTGCAGAGTATGGTTTAGGAAATAACGTGTCAACATGTGGTGATGTATATAGTTATGGCATACTATTATTAGAGATGTTCACGGGAAAAAGGCCTACTGATAATATTTTTCAAGATAACTTAAACCTCCACGACTTTGTTAAAGCAGTTTTGCCAGAACAAATAATTGACATTATAGATCCTATCCTTCTGCGTGTGCATGAAAGAGAAGGAGAGACACGTACAAACAACATTACTCGCAATGAGGGTCAAAATGGAAGTGTAACAAGTCAAGAATGCTTGATTATGATTTTCAAAATTGGGGTTGCTTGTTCGGTTGAATTTCCAAGAGAAAGGATGAACATGAGTGCTGTTATAATTGAGCTACATTCAATTCGACAGAAACTTCTTGGAACTAATAGACGCAGACAAAGGCTTCAATAAACAGGTAATATATTGTTTGCCTTTGTGTATATGTTATAATTTGGTAGCACCCCAAACTAATGATCTAATATGATAAGACTAGTCCAAATATTTTAAGGGAAGAAGGTGTCACTAATCATATAGCTCATTATGTTGCATTTAGTTGGGGAATAAGCCCAATTACTTTTTTCTAATACCAAAACACATAATATACCTCTAAAATCTATTTTCTATTTGTTGATTTTTATCGTTGAAGTGGTCCACAAGATGTAGGAGGTCTCTATATCGATAACATAAGATTATATTATCTCAGTTTTACTGAATGAATAACATAGACATTTCAAGGGTGTAGTTGAAGTTAACGAATTTGTTGGAGAAGTTTTCTTGTTTAGAATTCTAAATAAATCCAAGTAAATGCACACTAATTCCACAATTATTGAATGGGTTGGGATTTTTTCATACCCCAAATAAGGATTCTCGCATCATGAATTTTCTCACTAGTAAAACATAAATATTAAGTTACTGAAAATGAATATCTTTTGAATTCTATTTATTTTTGAGAAAATGACCATTTAGCATAGTGTCATTTATGAATTCCGAAGCTTATCATTCTAATATATTGATATTATCTTCCTTCTTCGTAGGTGCACAAGAATGATGATTTATTATGAAGGTTGTGTTCATCATGATTTTCTACTTTTATTATATATAACACTAGAGAGAATAATCAATATTGTAGCTTCCTTATAGCAGTCATGATTCATGTATGTTTTTTTTTCCCCTCCTGTCTCAAGTATGTAATATCTTCTTAAATAATTAACTTTATGTTTTAATGTGCTATTAAATAAGTTTACATCCAAAGCTATGTTGGGTGCAAAGCACCGTGTGGGTCCAGCCCACATGGCCTGTCAAAGTTTATTTAAGAGCTTGCCTCCAAAAGTCTTCAAGGAAGCCATGTCTCGTAATGAGACTTGACCCAAGCATGTAAGGAAGAAAGAAAATTGGGTGAAGCAAAAAGCATGGTCTGACTTCTCTTATTGAGAAGTGTTGCAAAGCGTGTTGGACACGTTGAAGAGAAGAGAAGAGAAGAAAAAGAAAGAAAGGCCATTCGGCCTGGAGTGAGAAGAGCTGAAGTGCAGAGAGCCATTCGGCCTTTTTTGTGTGGTGATTTCCGGAGAGAGCAAAATGCACAAAGAGATATTCAGCCACTTCAGGAGGTGCAAACCAAATGAAGAGATAGAAAGTGAGAGTGTGAAAGAGTGAAAAAGAAAAAGGAGATTTTTTTTTTCTTTGCTCAAGTTACACACAAGGAAGATAAATTGGTGGAGTTCTCATGGTGTTTTTGAGTGCTACAGCCATGGAAAGTTGGAGTATTCAAAAGAAGATTTTGCTACTGGCTTTGCGGTGAGATTGTATTTACTCCTTAAGATTTATTTGTTGTATATCCAATTTATTGTGGACTCAAGTTTAATATAAACTTGATAGTTGTAATCTCTATTTCATAGTGGATATTTTTCGGAACTGCCCCGTGGTTTTTTCCCTCTACACTAAAGGGTTTTCCACGTAAGATTTGGTGTTCTTGTGTGGTTGTGTTTATGTGGTGTTTGCCGGAATTTTTTTTTTGTTTCCATAATATTGCTATTGCTTGGTAGTTATATATTTTAATTCACAAAAACATAGAGGGGATTAGGATTTTTCCCCCAACAAGCTATTCACAATCAAGACCTATAGAATTTAGGTGCTCAAGAAATTTTTAAGTTGATATATGAAGGCTAAAGTTATGCATGAAAACAAGTACACCCAAAGATTGATTTTTCTATGCAGCCAATGTTATATTCCTTATGCGGTTCTATGCTGTTAGGTTCTAAAGATTTAGGATTAAATGTTTAGAATTTCAACTTGTATGTGTTGGCAAACCGGAAAAAAGAAATAAATAAAAAGATGTTTAGGATAGGTGTTAGACATTGCTCAAACTTGTAAAGGTCAAGACTCAAGAATATACAAACTGCAAGAAATAAGATTATTTTTTCTGTGAAGCTTGACCGATCGAAAATTGAAGAAAAAGAATTTTTGCAGAATTTTAAACAGGCTCAAGCTCACTAAAACGTTTAAAGTTTCAATCCAACACTCTTATGTATAAAAGGAAAACTCTAACTATGTTTTGAAGGCTCTTGGAAGACTTGTGAGTTACTCCTATGAGATCTGAGAGGTTTTGTACCTTCTAACTCTACAAGCACTTACCGTAACAAGATCTACAATCAAGTGCTGATGGAATCTAGTTGTAGCGAAGATCAACAAGCTGTGATCTGAAACCTTTGAGCGGGATCTCAAAGTTACAAGCGTGGGTGCTTGTGTGGTGCAAATATAAGAAATGAGGAGTTCGTGAAGTCGAAGCTTGCACGTAGTCGTATCAGTAAGTTACTAGAGATAATAATAAATTTAGGGTTAAATCTAATTGTAAAAACTTTGATTCTCTATAATGGATTTGTTTCACCTTGAGGATAACTAGGTTAAATCATCTCCATGTTTTTACGTTGAAACTGTTGGTTTCATTGGTTTTCTTAGGTCATCATATTGTTGTGTTCTTTATTTTCCGCAGCTGTGCATGATATAATCTGTTCTTGTTTAACCTAGATCTCATAATTAACCTAAGTAATCACATGGTTAATATATTGGGTTAAACAATCTGCTTTAAGGGGTCTAAACAAACAAACATATGCTATTCTTGGTCATGCCATTAGTATTTCTTTTCGAGAATCGCCATGCTATGAGGAAAGCTTAAAGACAGGACAATCGAAGTATCTTATCTTATATTATGAGAATATTGCTCAATGGACTACAAATATTTGGATCCCCAATTACAACTCTTATGATGGAAAATTAGCTTGGGATATTAAATAAAGAGAATATTAAATAAAATAAAAAAAACTTGAAAATTTTAATTAAAAAAAAAAATGATGACCACAAATAAAATTTTAAAAATCAATTATATAGTTTTTGGCCTTAGTTACAATCTAGAAGAAATAAAAATTATAATATATGATTCAAACACAATGGAAACCTCTATCTACATTCCTTGATTTTGATTCATAAATCAAGTTAAGTACGAGATAAGAATTGTAAGATACTAACCACACTTGGTTCTTAAATCGGTCTTTTGACTTCTAATACACAATACTAGATCTACTAATACTATTTATAATTTGACACAAGGTGGGGAGTTGATGGGGGTAAGAATTTACCTACCGAGGTGGTGGGTTGATGAGAAATGGAATTTGGTCAAAGGTGGGTCAGGGTGGGTTTGTGGGGCGGAGAAAGTTTGTCTCTAAAAATGTTTGGAGTCTTGGATTTTAATTCCCAATAATTAAGAAGATGATATTTGTGTGTCCCTCTTATGTATAATACATATGACTTACTCGGTTAGTTAGATTATGTGAGTCATGTATATGGCAATTAACAAGAATACATATCATCTTTTATTGAGCGTTTGGAGCCAAACTTTGTTTGGTTGGGAATTTATGGGTTTCCATGGGTTTTTTTTTTTTTTGGGGTATCCCTTGGTGTAGGTGTGCTGCTGTGGGGGTTATTGGGATAAAAAATAAAAATATTTAAATAGATAGAGAAAAAGTTAAAGAGTTTGTTGGAACTTGTGATAATAGCTTAATTTTGTACATTTATATCATTATTAGAAAGCATTATCATACTTATTTTGAGTTAATTCATGCATTTTATAATTAGTTTTGGAATAATGCTGAATAATCAATTTTGTGCTTAATTGAATTTTAATGCGTAAATTTGTCTTTTGTAGGATAATGAAATTAAATAAGTGGATTTGTGCAAAGAAGAAAGCTAATGGACTTTAATTTTACAAGAGCCATGATGAAGTCAAAGAAGGTCAACCCAATTAAATTCAAGTCCAATTGGAGCAAGGAATCAAAAGAAATTTGCATCAAATCCAAGTTCAATTCAGATTAGGGTTTCAGCTTGCACACCAATTAATATTTGGAGCGTAACTTTCGGTTTAGATGTCCAATCGAGATGATTCAAGTTAGGCTGGAAAGCTAACTTAAAGGGCTACAACTTTTTAGTTACCAAAAGTCCGAATTCTGAAGTTAAATGGGCCAAAAGCGTTGGTTAATTGAAGCCTAAAAACCTAGGATTTCCTCCAAACGGGAATTCAACTTGTAATAGGATTCCTTGACCTATTTGAAGGCTCTTTAGGGCAAAATTCAGAAGAGGGCTGTTGTAGAATGTAATTTAGGTTTTCTTAAAGTTTCTTTATAGTGTTTAGAGTTTTATTTGTGTTATGGCTTGCTAGAAGCCTTGCTAAGACAAGGAATGAAACCCAACCGTTTATTGGTATGTTCTTAACTATTATTTATTGGTTTTAATGCTTATGTTTTTATGTTTTTGATTGTTTTACTCATCTAGAAAAGTGTTTAGTTCTGTATAATCCTTTGATTTATCGTAGACTCCGAGCACGTTAAATGCTTAGTATTCCTTACGAACTAATTCACTAGTTTTGTTTCGCCTAAAATCAATCAATTGCATGAAACTACCTTAGACAATTAATTCTTGAGTTTTTATTGTTAAATCATCCGACTAAAATCATCTTTCGTATGAATTTTAGTTGAGTTATAAAATAAATATTGTTAAGACTACTAATAAATGTGTTGTGTGTGGACCCCTAAACCTTAGCGCCTTAATATATTGTTATTTTCTCTCAATTTAAATTACTTTCACTAAATTATTAAAAATATCTTCAATTAAACTTTATTATTTTAGTTTTATTCTCTTGTAGTTTGCTAATCAGTTCCATTTTCCCTGTGGATTCTACCTCGGACTTTCCGAGTTATTACTTCGCGACAATCCTACACTTGGGAGCATTATTTAAGTCGCAGCAACTTGTATTCAAAAAGGTCGGTAGGTAAAAAAGGAAATGGGATTTCAAGTTGCTGACTATGAAATTCTGGTATTTGCAGAAGCAAGTGATATTTTATGGCTTGAAGCAATCTGGTACTTCAATTTTGGAGGGTGAGCAGTTGCTTAAAGGTCCAGTCAAAAAGGGCTTGATTTTGCAAATCTTGCCTGCTTCTTCTGTTTCTTCCATCTCAGACCAGCTTCTTGCATTCTTGAGTGACTTGTTGAAGGAGTTTGCCAAAGTCTTCAAGGTACCAATGGGCTTGCCTACCTTTAGAGGTCATAAGCAGAGCACTCTCTTGAAAGATGGAGTTCAGCCGATTTGTGAAAGACCTTATAGGTATCCCTATTATTAAAAGTCTAAGATTGAAAAAATTGTAAAAGAATTGCTGGAAGTAGGGATGACCAAAGCATTCTCTTAAAAGATGGAGTTCAGCCGATTTGTGAAAGACCTTATAGGTATCCCTATTATTAAAAGTTTGAGATTGAAAAAATTGTAAAAGAATTGCTAGAAGTAGGGTCCATTTGGCCAAGCCAAAGCCCTTTTTATTCGCTGTGTGGTTAGTCATGAAAGCTGATGGCAGCTGGCAGATGTGTATAGATAGATTATATGGCTTTGAATAAGGCTACAATTATAGATAAGTTCCCTATCCCTGTTGTGGATGAAGTTTAGGTGAATTGGCTGGGGCTACTATCTTTTCTAAGCTGGATCTTAGGTCTGGTTACCACCAAATCAAAATGATTGAGGTTGATGTCCCAATCATTGTTGAGACTCTTTGTATTCGTTTTTTTTTTTTTTTTTTAATGATATATTGGTCTTTAGTAAAACACTTACTGACCATGTAATTCACCTACGGCTGTTTTAGATGTTCTTCTTATACACCAGCTTTATGCTAAGTAGTCTAAATTTGTTTTTGGTTGTGCTGAAATTGAGTATTTAGGCCACATTATTTCTGGTAAGGTTGTTAAAGCTAGCCCAAAAAAGACAGCTCCTGTGCAGCGGTGGCCCATCCCAACTACTGTCAAGGCCTTAAGAGGTGTTTTAGGCTTGACTGGGTACTACAGAAAATTTGTTCAGGGTTATGGTTCAATTGCACAGCCCCTTACTGGCTTGCTTAAAAAAGACTCATTTTATTGGGATCCTAAAGCTGAGGTTGCTTTCCATAAATTGAAAGAAGCAGTTTCTACACCACCTATCTTGGCCTTACCAGATTTCACCTTACCCTTCATCATTGAGTATGATGCCTCTGGTCTAGGACTTGGGGCTGTTTTAATGCAGCAGAAGAGACCAGTAGCTTTACACAGTCAAGCATTGAAGGGCAAGAGTCTCCATTTGAGTTATTAGCTTTGGTTGTGGCAATCAAGAAGTGGAGACCATATTTTTTGGGAAAAACTTTTGTGGTTAGAACTTAGAACTAACCGTCATAGATTAAAATTTCTGTAAGACCAAAGAATTGGCACTTCTGCTCAACAAAAATGGATTACTAAACTCATGGGATATGCCTTTGAGCAATATTTGTTCTTCTATTTTAGAGTTTGAAGTTTCTCATAGATTTTCCTTTTGAGATGTCTGTACCTTTTTTGACACTTTGTGTTCATCATCGTGAACACAAAGTCTATTGATCAATAATAAAGTCACATTACTTTTACTTATTAAAAAAGAAAAACAAGGGCGTTGTGGCTGAAAAAGGGTGATTAAGTTCTTTCATTGGTTGGAAAATTCAAATAGGCAGAAGAGTTTTATAGGGAAGATTTATAATGGATTAAATTCTTGGGAGGATCCAGAAGTGATTCGTAAAAAAAATAGTCTGCTTCTACAAGCAATAATACATTGAAATAGAAGCTTGGAGCCCTAGGTTGGATAAGTTAAATTTCAGCATGCTTGATAGTGAAGAATCAAATTGGTTGGAGAGAAGTTTTGAGGAAGAGGAAGTTATTGCGGCTTTAAAACATATGAATGGAAAAAAAATGCTTCAGGACCAAATGGTTTCACTATATCCTTTTTTCAAAGTTGCTGGGCTGTGGTGAAAATGGATGTTATGAGCACTCTATACCCTTTTCATGAAGCTGGCGCAATGTGGGTCTTTGTTTCTCTCATCAATTTCTTAGTGATTCTCCTTTCGTGCTTCACCTCTTTGTGTCCACTGTTCTTTTTCTTTCCTTTGCTCCAATTTGTTTTGTTTGGCTCGTTTTTAGCGCTTAGTGGAAAATGCTTTTACTCTCCAATTTCAAGAGAAGAACATGCCCACTTCAAAAGCAAACATTATTTGAATTGACATTAGCAGCCACCATCTTTTCTACTCCCAAGGGATGTGACTCTTCCTTTATTCTTTTCTCTTTTCCTATATATATATATATATATATGTATATATTATCTAACATATAAATTTTGATTTTTTTTAAGCTTTCATTGATTGTTATTCTTATTCTTAAAAATATTTATTTTATTAGTAATTTTTAATTTTGATTTTTATATTTAATGGTTTATAATTCAAATTTAAAAATCTAGTTATAACATAAAAAGTACTTAATATTAACCTTAACCAATACATTAAAGAATTATTAATTGAACTCTATAACATATATTGAGAAAAATATTAATTATTTTATTTTTTATTCAGCCTCTAAATATAATTTCCTAGTTCCACCATTGTGGCACTAATGTAAATCACTAACTTAAATTGAAAAAAAAACCACATAGAATCCCGTGACATACTAGTCCAACATTGTAACAGTTAGCATTAAACCTTAGTAAAGCCAAATACAACCACAAGTACCACCCAAAAAGAAAAATAATACCTTACTGATCACAAATTTCTAATAAAGCATTAAAAGTTAAAAAACAACAAAAAAACCCAAAATGATCGCATGCATTATGCACCACAACCATATGACCTAACTCATAAGAAACCCAACAAAATCAAGTGCATAGCTCACGGGCCACGCCAAGCCTTGAATTGGGTACATCAAAAAGCAACCGATGGTTCTGTTGCTGCATGTTGGCTATCACATTTAGCACCGAGTTCACATTGTCAGGTGCAGCTGCCATGGCCAAGCATGTGGTGCTGCCTGCTGTGCTGTGGATGAGTATGTTGTCTGGTGGTAGTGTCACATTCATGCCTGCGAAAATGAATGTTATTGTGGGTGCAACAATTGGGACATTGTAGCATGTGTCAAAGCCACCCAGGGATGTCACTGTTGGAACCTTCACTCGCCTTCGGAACTCGTCTCTCACGGCATTGTATGCTGGTGCGACTAGTCTGGTGAAGACAGTGCCTGATTGAATCAAAAAGGTTTGTATGTCAATCATTTTTTAGATTATACAAAACATGGTGCACAAGGGAAAAACAATTATCCTTATTTCAAATGTATTCATTTTATAGTTTAGAATAAAGAGATACTCATGCTCAAATGTGAGTGCTTGTACTATACATCTTACAATGAGAAAGCAGGGCATGTTGATTATAATAATGTTGCAGATACATAGTGGTATATGGACCATAGAATTATTAAGATTCCTTATTTGACTTTAAGAATGTGTCCTCAGTGTGCATATCACACTTTTTTCTTAAAGGAAACATGCAATTCTTGTTTGTCATCAAAAAAAAAATGCAATTCTTGTTTGTCATCATTAGATGACAAAGCTCACCATATTATTGTTCCAAAACAAAATTTGACCATAAGACACAAGGAGCAGGACAATTCTTAAGATAGAATAAATCCAAGACCAAAATTTTAAATTTTGTGACTGTAACTAAACTAATGGACTACCAGTACCTTAGTTAATAATGGACCAAGTTTTGGCATATATTTAAGCATTCAACTATAATCAAATTTTCATGCACAGAATGACAATAATTAATGAGGGAAAATGTTTTATGAGTGTATATGAAAACAATACCAGAATCAAAGATGGTCCCTGAGCCTGTTGTTGGATTGAAAGCCAGTGCACTAGGTGGAATATTAACAATTGTCCTACCAACCCTTATTGCTTGCAAGTTCACATAGTACAATGATGATCTTCTGGGGTTTCTGAGCAAGGGTGTGTACTTGATTCTCTTGGGCTGAGCAACTGGGCCAAGCCTCAAAGACCCAGAAAAGTTGAGGGACTTGAAGCTAGGCAAGCAATATGAAAATGTGGATTGGTACAAGTTTTGGGTCTGGGATAGAAGTGACAATGAGCCTCGGCCCAAGCCCAATAGGCCCTGTGGTGGCATAGAGTTACCTGTGGTTTTTTGGATGCAACCAAAGGTGTAGCCAGGGATGGGGTCAGTGGCTAAAGTGAATGTGTCCTGGGACAGGCCAGCTGCAATGCTAGAGCTTCCATAGGTCAGGTTGAAACTGCAGGCACTGCCACCACAAGTGGGGTTGGGTACCTGAAATTATTCACATGCATGTTAGTGTAAAGAAGCTTCAGAAATTTTGTTACTTTTCTCTGTTTAGTAACCATAGACTTTACACCCGTGAACTTTTGTGTCGGTGATATGATATCACGTTCGCACCTAAAAAGAAAACAAAACTAAACAGTAAAAAAGGTTTGTTTAGATCTTTCTTTTTTAGCATCAGCATAATTACTCTAGGATTAGGGGTTTGTGTTTTTAATTATTTTGAATTTCTCTCTAAATATTTTAATCATCAAACAATGTTATGGTACAACTTTTTTTTGGACCTACTTCATAGATCAAACAATGTAATGATACAACTTTTCTCGGACCTACTTCACAATTTATTGAAATAATAAGTTTAATTAGCGTAATATTACTTCTACATAAACTCACTTTTGATATAGTTTTATTAGGATAATAGTTGTTGCACACAAGATGTTCACAATTTCAGTTTATGACACACTAGGTATGTAACATACTTTGCCCATTTTATTATATTACACTAATCACAATCTAAACATACTTAGAGATCTAAGTATGTACCAAGACAATCTATTTCTCGACAGGGATTGCCTATATGGCACATCAAATGTGCACAATCCTTATCATTGTAAATGGATCTTAACTTATCAACAACAACCAAAAAAAAAAAAAGACAAAAAAAAAAAAAAGGCAAATGGGTCTTAAAAATTGGGCCCACATTAACTATCCGAAAGTATAGCCGTAGACTCAGGCCATAAAAGAAAAATTGAAACATCGTGAGAAGAATGAACCTACTAGAAAAAGTTAGAAATTATTCAAAGCAATCAGTTTCATTAAAAAAAAAAAACAGAAGTTGAAAAAAAAAAAAAAAAAAAAAAAAAAAACAGAAGTTGATTAGCTTTAGGATCAATTATTGTCTAAGTGGCATAGATCTCACTTATTGACACTTCGAAACACAAACCACCTAATAATTACTCCACAAATTGAGCTAAACTAGCTAGCAAAATACACTATTGGAGAACTAGTGGGAAATTGTTAACAGTAAGTAAAACAATGATGCTAACAGTGAGTCCAATAAAATTTGTCAACCTAAACTTTATAAAAAAAATATGAGTACAAATGAGAGCTGATAAAAGCTTGTCAATTTAAAAGTTTTGAAAAATTATGAAAATTGTTATTAGTAGCCATTATAATTCATTTTAGTGTAAACAGTACCTGCTTGCACTGAGGAGCTCCACAACCAAGAGGCTTATAAGTGGTGGAACTAGCAGAGGCAAACAAGGTTGAAGAGCACCCTAAACAACCAGAACAAGGCACCCAAGCAGCATCATTGCTAGTGTCCATGGCCATGAGCAGAGTCTGAGGTGGTGTACCAATTTTGGCTCTCACAATATACGTGGGGCTCTGTATGATCTGCCTGCCTGAGGCAATTGGCACCACAGATCTCCTGGCCACAAGGCTTGACAAGTACTGAAGCCTGGTTTGGTCCTCGGTCTGCATTTGGAGGATACTCTCTTCCCATGACAGTGGCTTTGAGGGTCTAAATGGGGAGCATGGGCTGTATACATGGAAGACTTGGAGGGTTGAGCCTTGTCTGGGGTCTCACATTTGGGGTTTAGGCAGTGGACAAGGGAAATGCAGAGGAGGGCTAGTGAGAAGAGAAGGGTTCTCATTGCCATGGCTCTATACTTCAGTTGTGAGGTTGAGTACTTAGGCTTTGATGGTTTAGTGTGGCCAAGAGTGTGCCTATTTATATAGGTGGAATACTGTGTGTGCGCTTGTGAGAATGATTGTCCCGCATTGCTTATTGCACACTCACTGTCATGCCGAATAATCGTGATGCGATTTTACCGAAAATATGTACCAATAGGCAAGCTCTATAGAATAAGCAAATGAAGCGGTGGTCTACGGCCCAAGCAGAGAAAAATACCAAATTTTAACCAGTAGGGTTATATCATTGTAATAGTATTAATAAAACTCAAATATTATCTAATAAATAAAATAATATTTGTTATCAAATAAAAAAAGAAAAAAAATGATATCTCCACAATATTTTTTACAATACTTTAACAACAAATCTTAAATAGTAAGTTGTTAATAGCTGTTATTAGTGTGCAAAAAAAAAATCATTTAAATAGTGGGTTCAAATTAGAACCGTAACAATTTAACACAATTTAACACGTAGGATTTCTTAAAAAAAAAAAAAAAAAAGAACAATTAATACATTAAAAATTTCACAACAATTAAATTGACAAACTTTTACTAATTTTCATTTAGGTCCATCACTAACATCATTTTTTTTTCCATACCATTATCAATTTGCCATATCAACATGTGTAAAATGTTTTGTCAAATTTTTTTATGTCTATACTTTATAGACTTTCTCAAAAAAAAAAAAAAAATCATGTTAATTAATAATTTTAAAAATGTCTCAAGCCCCTAGATACATCAACCTGCCTTTGCCGACGATACAACCCCAAATACAGCAACCTGCCTTTGCCGACTTATACAATAAGAAGTGCGTATCAAGAATTAGATATTTTTTTGTGTCGGGGAAGGGAGGGATGGGCTGTTGTGCACTTGAGTAAAAGGACTAAGGAGTGTAGTGGAAGTGAGTGACTCGTAGAAATTATGTAGTGAGTGCGTAGTTATGCTAACAGACTGTATTCCATTTACTTTTGTAAACTGGGCCTCTCTTTGTCTATGACTCTATGTTATACCCACCCTAGAGAGAGTTATAGAGATTTGGGATATTCTATGATATGGGATAAGCACTATAAGCAATGTTATTAAATGTACATAGAGGGAGCACTAGATTATGGACTTGATTATGTTTGAGCAGGTAAACTATGAGTTTTTTAAAGAGGAAAGAATACACTTTTTTCTATAGTAAAATATGATAATTTATTTGGCTTCACAACACATTCTTCTCTGTTTTTTTGTTTGTTAGCAAACAATGCATATGCCACCTAATAGTACAAAAGATTTTAGTTGTTGGTACTTTAGGGATGCAAAACGTGAACTTCTTTTATAGTTTTGGAGGTGAACTACTTTCCTAGGCACATTAAATAGGAGTGTGCAATATGAGCCAAAATATATATGTTGGATTATGTATACATGTATTTATTATTTTCACTTCAATTGTTTTTATGTATAGGTTGTTCTGTCATGAGTCTATAAATACATCTCTCAAAAGCTCTACTTCTATAAATAAATAAATTATATATAGGTACAAACAATAATATCTACTACATTTTTTCTTTATCATCAAGAGAGTTACTTTGGGTATAATAGGCAAAATTCAATCTAAATCTTTGATTCGCCAACAAAGAGCTTTTCTAGTTTAATTAATTGGAACTTCACTATTATATTCTCTTTTAAATTGTAAAAGGAAGAGTCACTATTTTTTGGTGATTATCAAACTACCCTTTTTATGTTTTAAATGTGCATATCCTTATAAAATATGAATATCATGCATAAAATTGTGAATGTAATGTGTACAGAGGGTACCGATTATATTAACAAGTGTGCCGAAAGTACTTGTTATATTTTTCAAGCTAGGAAAGTTGAAGAACAGTATTATGCTTTAATGTTGTAAACTTCAGGACTAAAGTGTGACATAAAACTTTTCATTCTAAATACAACACGCAAGTTCAACACTAATCTTGTACGCGAATTCTGAACTCTATCATCAATAAATTTGAGCTTCAGTTATGATTCCAATCACGTCACTACACAGTACACAGTCCACGTATGGTGCACGGCACAAATGGATTCTTTTTTCAATTTTTCATTACCCATTTTCCTAGTGTACTAAGCTTTCTCTATAGATAGGAACATAATATGCTGTTGATCCCAGGGAATATACTCCTCTAACGGTAACTTGCACATATTGGAATTAATCAATAATAATGCTAGGCTATACAATACTCACAATAATAGGTTACAGTAAAGACTAGGACCCAGAACCATTCAACAATAATACTTGATTATTGAACTGAAGTCATCCAAAAAGAAAAGATTTTGATTGAACAAATTAGCATTTGTCAAAAAAACCCACTTTGGTTGTGATATGATAGCACAATAATATTTGATTAAACTCAATCATCTAGAAACAAAAATTTGATTGATCAAATTAGCATTTGTCAAGGAAGCCCACTTTGACAATTGTGATAGCTGAAAGACATTAAAGGAGAAATGGTAGGTACATGTATCTAATTTTTCATAACTTGTTGAATTGGCAAATTATATGATTGTAAGAACATGGACCTATAATGACTACAATTTTTTCATCTTTGTTAGCTTGATCACGAAATTGTGAAAATTCTATGAGAAAGTTTGTAATCTGTAAAACAATGTCTGGGACAATCTGTAATAGTGTTTAAGTTATAGCCTAATCTTGTTTTGGTCAAAAAGATGCCTTATATTAGCAATGTAATACATAGAGCAATGAGCATAGATCATTCACTATCTCTCATAAAAATAGAACTAATGCAAAAGGACAAGGAACATTTGATGATAGTGACACGATGTTTAAGGGTCTATTATATTTCTTATGCTTGCTTTTGTGTAATGATTATTATTTATTAAGTTCTTGATTTGATTTATACAATTATTAAAAAAGTTGAAAGGAAGATCTAAAGGCAAAGAGAGAAAGCAGATTCGCTTTTTGCTTGGTTTGTGTTATGGGGGGTCTTTTGCGTTGTGGTGTGTGTTTTGTTTCTTTCTTCCCTTTCAAATTGAGATCTCTCTAACATGCTAAGGATATGGAAAACAAAACAAAATTGAATTAAATACACCATAGTGCAGTCAAGCTCATCTCTGAGAAGTCATGAGAGTCAACTCTTGATGCAATTGCTGGAATTTTGTCTATTAGTCATTGACATCACAGTTATGGATGAACCTTGCATGTGATCGCAATGTGAGTAGCACAACCAAGTATTTCCTGTCCATGCCGAAACCCAATCTAGCCCTACACACAAGCAAACATTGACTTGGGTTTGATACAACTTTCCTGGTTCTTATCTCAGGTCTTAAGTAGACTAGCAATAAGGCTGGCTTGGATAATTAGCAGTCAACTAGTCAAGTTACAATTAGCAATTCTCTTAATAACTTATATAAACCAAATCAATCTAATAACACTCAATGTGAGACTCGACATATGCTTACCAACGTGCAGTCATATAATTCAATCAAATATCTAATATGTTTGAGATATAAGATAAGTCTTCTAGGATTGGATTAGTAACCTAAAATTGATTCTTCTCTTTATTAGGATTGATTCACACCATTATAAGAAACGATAGTGTAGCTTTAATTAAGTCCATTTCAAACTAAACACTCCTCTTTTTTTCTTTTTTTACCCTACAAAAACTAACACTCATTCTATCATATCCTTATAAAATATGAATATCATGCATAAAATTGTGAATGTAATGTGTACAGAGGGTACCGATTATATTAACAAGTGTGCCGAAAGTACTTGTTATATTTTTCAAGCTAGGAAAGTTGAAGAACAGTATTATGCTTTAATGTTGTAAACTTCAGGACTAAAGTGTGACATAAAACTTTTCATTCTAAATACAACACGCAAGTTCAACACTAATCTTATACGCGAATTCTGAACTCTATCATCAATAAATTTGAGCTTCAGTTATGATTCCAATCACGTCACTACACAGTACACAGTCCACGCATGGTGCACGGCACAAATGGAGTCATTTTCAATTTTTCATTACCCATTTTCCTAGTGTACTAAGCTTTCTCTATAGATAGGAACATAATATGCTGTGGATCCCAGGGAATATACTCCTCTAACGGTAACTTGCACATATTGGAATTAATCAATAATAATACTAGGCTATACAATACTCACAATAATAGGTTACAGTAAAGACTAGGACCCAGAACCATTCAACAATAATACTTGATTATTGAACTGAAGTCATCCAAAAAGAAAAGATTTTGATTGAACAAATTAGCATTTGTCAAAAAAACCCACTTTGGTTGTGATATGATAGCACAATAATATTTGATTAAACTCAATCATCTAGAAACAAAAATTTGATTGATCAAATTAGCATTTGTCAAGGAAGCCCACTTTGACAATTGTGATAGCTGAAAGACATTAAAGGAGAAATGGTAGGTACATGTATCTAATTTTTCATAACTTGTTGAATTGGCAAATTATATGATTGTAAGAACATGGACCTATAATGACTACAATTTTTTCATCTTTGCTAGCTTGATCACAAAATTGTGAAAATTCTATGAGAAAGTTTGTAATCTGTAAAACAATGTCTGGGACAATCTGTAATAGTGTTTAAGTTATAGCCTAATCTTGTTTTGTCAAAAAGATGCCTTATATTAGCAATGTAATACATAGAGCAATGAGCATAGATCATTCACTATCTCTCATAAAAATAGAACTAATGCAAAAGGACAAGGAACATTTGATGATAGTGACACGATGTTTAAGGGTCTATTATATTTCTTATGCTTGCTTTTGTGTAATGATTATTATTTATTAAGTTCTTGATTTGATTTATACAATTATTAAAAAAGTTGAAAGGAAGATCTAAAGGCAAAGAGAGAAAGCAGATTCGCTTTTTGCTTGGTTTGTGTTATGGGGGGTCTTTTGCGTTGTGGTGTGTGTTTTGTTTCTTTCTTCCCTTTCAAATTAAGATCTCTCTAACATGCTAAGGATATGGAAAACAAAACAAAATTGAATTAAATACACCATAGTGCAGTCAAGCTCATCTCTGAGAAGTCATGAGAGTCAACTCTTGATGCAATTGCTGGAATTTTGTCTATTAGTCATTGACATCACAGTTATGGATGAACCTTGCATGTGATCGCAATGTGAGTAGCACAACCAAGTATTTCCTGTCCATGCCGAAACCCAATCTAGCCCTACACACAAGCAAACATTGACTTGGGTTTGATACAACTTTCCTGGTTCTTATCTCAGGTCTTAAGTAGACTAGCAATGAGGCTGGCTTGGATAATTAGCAGTCAACTAGTCAAGTTACAATTAGCATTTCTCTTAATAACTTATATAAACCAAATCGATCTAATAACACTCAATGTGAGACTCGACATATGCTTACCAACGTGCAGTCATATAATTCAATCAAATATCTAATATGTTTGAGATATAAGATAAGTCTTCTAGGATTGGATTAGTAACCTAAAATTGATTCTTCTCTTTATTAGGATTGATTCACACCATTATAAGAAACGATAGTGTAGCTTTAATTAAGTCCATTTCAAACTAAACACTCCTCTTTTTTTCTTTTTTTACCCTACAAAAACTAACACTCATTCTATATATGTTGATCCCTCACATCTCATTTTAAGGAAGAAGTACCATAGCATATAAGGCGGTGGGTGGTGGCAAATTTATGGTGGAATGACTACAAACTACCTAAAAGTGTAGCACACAAGATATGAATGGTTGATCTATAGATAACCTCTATGACATGGGGTCCATTTACTGTGAGAGATATGCATATGATACATAGGATATTTTTTTCCTACGATTTTAGTTATTTGTATTTATGTTTCATAGGTCAATGGGGGTACAAACTCGATCTAGTTCAATCTAGACTAGGACGACAACTCAACATTCGATCAATATTTCTGCACCGTACCCTTCCATACACAAGGTCCAGTGTTGTTGAATAACAAACAAACAAAGCCTACCTAATGCTAATTCTCACAGACAACATCCAGAGTTTGATGACTGACTACTTTGGCATAAAAAGCAACATTTACAAAAGGTCACTTCTCCTACCACTTTTGCATTTAGTATCCCTCATCTACCGTTATGTTTGCATTAATTGTAAAAAAATAGGTGCCACAACTTTGCGGCCGAGGGGATTAGAAAGGAGCTTCTCCTATTAACCAATTTGAGAGAATGGTGTATTGTCAAGACTTTTGAGGGAAAATCTCAGTCTTACCAACGAACCCTATAACATAACCTATCTAAGCTCTATTTGAGAAAGTATGTTTTCAAATATGCTATTTATCTTCCATTCTCTTAGAAAATATTTATTTCCTTATTGACTTAAACTTCAGAGTGCCTTCGACCAACCCTGTTGGTCTTTGGCTTAATTAATAAGTTGTTCTTTTCTCGTAGGTGTTTGATTTTGAACTCCTGGACATTTTAGCTACCTCGCTTGATTATAGAATGCTTGTCATGCTTCCTGTTTCTGAAATCCACATACCTACAATTTGCATTTTGAAAACCAAATAACATACTTTAATTATCCCAAGTCCAAGTTTTATTGAAACTGTATGTCCGGATGTGTAGCATGTGTTAGCCTGTTAGGTTAATTAACCAAAAAAAAAAAAAACAAACCTCTCATTTGTCAAGCATTTTCCATCTAATCTTACCTTCCTTTTTTCTTAGGCAAGTCCAAACCAAGTACTAGTTATTATTCATTCTCAATAAGTACGTAGTCGGCTCGATTAGATCACCATTTTAAATTGACTGATGGTGAATTTCTTTTCATAATCAAACTTTCTTCGAATATTTACTTGGAAGTAAATGTCCACCAACACTAATGAAGACTACATGAGCTTAGAAAAGAAAATGACAAATTATGCATGCAATTCTCTAAGTGATAGAAAAAGTTATTTCGGTGCTAATTCTTAAACCCTCAACTTCTTCTTTTTTGTTTGAGGTATATTCTTAAATCCTTAACTAGTCCCTCAAAAAAATTAAAAATAAAAATAAAATTAAAATTAAAAAAAAAAAAACCCCTAACTAGGTAATTAAGAAGAGCCAACACAAAATATAAATTTTCTTAGAAAACTTCTATATCCACAGCATTTTCACAACATTTTCACAATAAATCATAGATGACAAGTTGTTACTGGCGGGCAAAAAAGTAATTTTATTTATAGATTCACGATAAAAATTCATAACCTGCTACTTAAAATTTGTTATGAAAAATGTTATAGATATAGCACTCCTTAATTTCTTATACTTACAACAAATTTTATTTATTTATTATTATTATTATTATTTTTTGAGTCTTAAACGTACTTATAACAGTTATTTAGAATATGAAACCGGAATACAACAGTCACCTTGATTAGCATGGTTTAAACTTTGAAACTATTGCAGTTTTTACACAATTTAGAACCTTTTCATACCAATTTAGTATTCCAGATATATATCTGATCAAAAACTATGATCTTTATGATGGTAAATTCCAAGGTCTACATTTTCAGTTGTAAAATGCGTTGAGTTACATAGATACCACATATTCTTTTTTCCTTTTTTGATTTTTCCTCGTACTCTACTGAAGGAGACATAATATGATTAAAGTTTATTATAAATCTTGGAATCTCATATGATGGTGAAAAGTGATTGAGATCTCCTTTTTCTCTTGAAATAAGGTGGCACCGACAGTTAATTACATATAGTACTAATAAACACGTGAACTCAGGATTTTAACTTTTCATGACCAATGTACCACCCGATTCTCATAGTCACATGCATAAATAAGCCCTCATGATACAAAAAGAGAAAGGAAAATCAAAGAAAGAAACAACCAGGACAGCCATATATAGATGTATATGCAAAATTAATTAATGTGCTCAAGGAGTTATAATCATGATGTTTACAAATCAAGTCGTTTTTCACTTCATTAGAGAACTTAGCTAGATTCTCTCCTTTTTGGTTTGGTCCCTTAAGACTATCATTGACTTACCAAATGGAAAACCTTTTCATTTGAAAGAATTTACACTTTCTTTTTCTTTTCTTTTTTTTTTTTTTTGTTGTGTGAAAAGTGATTGAGATCTCCTTTTTCTCTTGAAATAAGGTGGCACCGACAGTTAATTACATATAGTACTAATAAACACGTGAACTCAGGATTTTAACTTTTCATGACCAATGTACCACCCGATTCTCATAGTCACATGCATAAATAAGCCCTCATGATACAAAAAGAGAAAGGAAAATCAAAGAAAGAAACAACCAGGACAGCCATATATAGATGTATATGCAAAATTAATTAATGTGCTCAAGGAGTTATAATCATGATGTTTACAAATCAAGTCGTTTTTCACTTCATTAGAGAACTTAGCTAGATTCTCTCCTTTTTGGTTTGGTCCCTTAAGACTATCATTGACTTACCAAATGGAAAACCTTTTCATTTGAAAGAATTTACACTTTCTTTTTCTTTTCTTTTTTTTTTTTTTTGTTGTAAATCTACTATTTTAGTTACCGTAATCGTTAAGAGTCTTAGGAGTTAGTTTAGTGATTCCTAAAACTTCATGATATCTATAAAATCTTAAATTCAAAGCCTCTCACCAAATATTTGTAAATATCTAAATACTTTTTTTTTTCTAAAAACATAGTTATATTTCAGTAACATAACTTATTTTTATTTTTAATAAGATAATCAAGTGTTGAATCTCCTCTCTACGGTTATTATAATTATCAAATTATCAATATATAAGTAAGTAAATAAATAAAGAGAATAGAAGCTACTATGTACAATGTACCCCAGTTAAGATAGCCTTCTCTAGTCACCCAACTCAACTTCCATTGTCCTTTTTAATCAGGAAAAAAAAAATTTTGGGTATTTCCTATTTTCCTTGCAGATCATTTGACCAATATTACATAAGCATATTGTTATGGATTTTTTTTTTTTTTTTTTGTTCTACATATATAGTATATAATTATAAGAGTTTAGCTACAAAATTAGTTATAGCATTAGGCTACAACCGTACTCAATAAAATATTATATTTTGAAAATCTAACCATTGAATCGCATATTTTTTACGCTCTTAATATATATATCAAATTTTGTTTCAATCGAATATTATTTACTATATAATCTATATATTTATATTTTATGTATAATTTTAAATTACAAAAACTTACAATTTATACAATTTACTGATGACATAATTATTGATTTTTAATTTTCTAGAAATTTTGCAAGTATGAAGAATATATCTCCATTCTTTTCTTTTCTTTCCTTTTTTCTTCTTTTTCATTTTTCCCTTTTGGGAGGGGGGTGTTGTCGGTGGAACTGGAGCTGTGACAGTGAGAATTACAGAGCAAGTAAATCCAAAATTTATTATGGGGGAAACTTGGAAACAATAATCCGAATAGAAAGTTAAAAACTTTAAATGCCAATGAAAAACAAGCATCGGCATGGCATGTGATAAATAGACCACTCAACTCAAGTGATAAGACAAGCTCCCCAAAGAAATTGGTAAAAATAACTTATCGTAAGAGCATCCCATCAGCATGTACAAAATTGTGCAAAATGGAAAAAGTAATAGATTTTACACATTTTGAGTAAAAAAAACATCCACATCAATGGGTGTAAAATTATGCATAAATACACAATTGCTATAGTAAAAGTGTATATATGCACGGTTATTATAGCATGTGCATTTAATATTTTAACAATTTTTTCTCTCTCCTCTCTATATCGGACTCTCACCTCCCTCTCTTTTCCTCATTTCATCAGAGAACCTCTCTCAAGTGCACAGCTCTCTCTTTCTCGCATCTCATAAATCTTTCTACCTCTATCTTCCGCCAATCGCCACTGCCACTGATCGCCACAATCGCTGATCGCCATCGCCACCACTTTCTCTTTCTTCCTCTTTCTTCCTTTGTTTCTCGTTGTTTTCGATTTGAATGGGATTGATCAGTGGGTTTTGGGTTGAATGGGGTTGATCACTAGGTTTCTCGTTGAGAAAAGTCACCCTTCCAGTTCCAAATGAAGCATCGCAGTGAACGACAAGTGTGCGTGGAGGATGAAATCTGTGAAACCCATATGGAAACGCAGTGTTTCGGTTGAGTTGAAGCGAGTTAAAGGGCTTTGCAGATTTGGATTTGGATGAGAGGGAAAGACATGGTGGATGAGTGGGGCTTGTATTTCTAGTTTTTTGGTTGAGCTTGAGGCTGCCGTGATAGTGATTGTGGGTGTGGGTTGATGGTATCGGTGATTGTGGGTGTGGGTCGGTGGGTTGTGTGGATTCTGGTGTGATTGGCTTGTGCTTTGGGGTTTTTTTTACTGGGTTCTTTTTTTTTTTTTTTGGATGCTGGTGTTGATCTTGTTGCACAATGTGAGGCCAGAGGTGTCGATCTTGATGATGGTGGCTATGTGGGTTGTGTTGGGTCTGTGAGAGAGATGACAATGTTAAAGAAATGAATATTTTATTTGAATAAATGTGTATAATAGACAAACTAATATGGGTGTTTTGTAAAAATTGGAGTGTAAAATAGAAAAAGTAGGTTTTAGATGTGCAAATTTACAAAATTTGCACATCTACTGATGTGGATGTTCTTACGTGAAATGTGAAAAGCTAGCATGGAATATGCTGACATATTGTTTGGACCGTAAATCTCATGGGCAATATCTATTTTACACTCACAACTCAAACTTTTTATTTTTATTTTTTAACTGAAATCATAATTTTATGAATATAAAATCGTGAGTTGATGCATTCAAGTCATCACAATTTCAATTCAAAATGTTTAGAATGCATAGAGAATCATGAGTTGGTGCATTAAAGTCAAGATTTCAATTCAAAAAGTTGAGAATTTGAACTCAAATCACATTGTGTCACACTATCATCCTCGAAGGAGAAGGCAAGGAGATGCATTGTGGAAAGGATCAAAGGTCATTTGGTTCTTTAGCACTGGGCAGAGGGTAGATATGGTCTTAGTGAAATTGGGCTTGCCAAATTAATTTGACTCATCACACACACACACACACACACACACAGCTACGATTAAGATTGTGTTCAATACATCAATTGCACTTGACATATTAGAATCCAAATACATGCCTACATGTCCAATTTTGAACATATATCCGTGTCTCAACATGTCCAATATAAATATGAGCATCGAATGTGCTAGGTTAATTGGATGATACACACCCTAAAATTTTAAGAATGGGGAACCAAAATTTATAGCAAATATAAAAATTTAACCAAATTTAAAAGTGTCATATAAAAATATGAAGAATTTGCGGGCCAACCATATATCATTTTTGAAACATTTTAGTAAATTTAAGGGTTAAAATTTCTTGAGAAGTTTCAAGAGTGGGGAAGGGGCCAAACTTCTATGTACGTGGTTCTGCTACTTAACTGACCCAACTTGTAAAACAGACCAAATGTTTCTAGATCGAATCAGAGGCCAATCAGGTGGGTCAGTAACTATGAAACTAGGAAACTCTACAAACTAGAGATATCATTTTTCATAATACACATTGCAATTTGCAACATGCTTCTTTGTCTTTTTATTTTTCTTTTTTTCCTTTTTATTTTTATTTTTTCCCTTATCACACGTATATCCTACATCATATACCACTAAAGCCTGGACAGGACTATTGTTGTAGGCACAAAAACTTCGTATCACTCAACTTCTACCAAATAATACAAGAACTTCTATCACTAAAGGTCTAATATAAGAACTTTTATAGTTAAAAATCCGTTTAGATTGAAGGGAAAGAAGAAGAGTAGAGTAGAATAGATTTGACCCAAAATTAATTTATTTTTAACAAACTCTACTCTTTTTTTTTTAGAAGCTTAACAAACTCTACTTTACTATACTCTATTCTACTCTTCCTTCATTCAAATGGGCCTTAAAATACACTCTTGCAGTGATATTACAACATGCAATTAGAAAAAATAATATATATATATATATATATTATACTAAATTAATTAGATGTAAAAAAAAATGCAAGAAACTAGCACCTAGACAAAAAAATAGAAGTGTGGGTTTGGGAAGCACATTTTGTGGGTTTCTTAGCGAGTGCCTTTTTTTTAGTGAGTTTTATACACTGTTCACGAGTCTCGCAAGTATTTTTTCAGCAAAAATAACTTTAAAACTGAGTCACATAGTACTATTCACACATTTAACAAACTCTACTCTACTCTACTTTATTCCACTCTTCCTTCATTCAAACAATCTTTAAAATACACCGCTTTAGTGATATTACAACATGCAATTAGAAAAAATAATATACATATATATATATATATATATTTTTTTTTCCCTTATCACACGTATATCCTACATCATATACCACTAAAGCCTGGACAGGACTATTGTTGTAGGCACAAAAACTTCGTATCACTCAACTTCTACCAAATAATACAAGAACTTCTATCACTAAAGGTCTAATATAAGAACTTTTATAGTTAAAAATCCGTTTGGATTGAAGGGAAAAAAGAAGAGTAGAGTAGAGTAGAGTAGAATAGATTTGACCCAAAATTAATTTATTTTTAACAAACTCTACTCTTTTTTTTTTTTAGAAGCTTAACAAACTCTACTTTATTATACTCTATTCTACTCTTCCTTCATTCAAATGGGCCTTAAAATACACTCTTGCAGTGATATTACAACATGCAATTAGAAAAAATAATATATATATATATTATACTAAATTAATTAGATGTAAAAAAAAAATGCAAGAAACTAGCACCTAGACAAAAAAAAATAGAAGTGTGGGTTTGCGAAGCACATTTTGTGGGTTCCTTAGCGAGTGCCTTTTTTTTAGTGAGTTTCATACACTGTTCACGAGACTTACAAGTATTTTTTTCAGCAAAAATAACCTTAAAATTGAGTCTCACAGTACTATTCACACATTTAACAAACTCTACTCTACTTTATTCCACTCTTCCTTCGTTCAAACAATCTTTAAAATACACCCCTGTAGTGATATTACAACATGCAATTAGAAAAAATAATATATATATACTAAATTAATTAGATGTAAAAAATAAAAATGCAAGTAACTAGCACCTAGACAAAAAAAATAGAAGTGTGAGTTTGAGAAGTATATTTTACGCGTTTTTCAGCGAGTGTGTTTTTTAATGAGTTTTATGCATTGTTCATGAGATTTGTAAGTATTTTTTTTAGAAAAATAATTTTAAAACTAAGTCCTACAGTACTATTCATATATTTAAAAATTATTTTATTACAATATTTTTAGTTTTCAGTTTTTAGCAATAAACAAAATCAAAACAGACCCTAACTGGCAAAGTAACAGTAATAAATTAAAGTACGGTTCAGATTTCAGCAATTCAGAGACACACAAAACAATAGAAATAGAATTTTCCATCCACCCCACCACCAAATAGAAAAAACAAAACGCACCCACTTTACAGCCAGAAAAGAAAAAGAAAAATGGTAAACTGGTATATGCGTGGAAGAGAGGGAGAGTTTTCTCATGTATAGTCCATGAAAACCAAGTTCTGCCGAAGCAACACTTGGTTCAAGCCTTTTTTTTTTTTTTTTTTTCATTTATTATACCAACTTTCTTTATTTTATTTTATTTTTTCTGTTTCAAGAATCACGAGGTGTAATAGCAAATTATTGGATTCTTTGGCCGACAAATACTCACAGGCACAGGTTTCACTCACTCGCAAGCTTGACTCATTGCATGTCTTTTACGTCACACTTTGTGTCACAATGTCAGTCAAGTTCTATTTATGGAAAGAACCAGCAGGTACTAAACTATAAGTCTATTTAATATCATACGTACATTTTTCTATTCCTAGCTAGTGACAAAGTTTTTCCAACATTTTCCTATTCCTAGCTTGTGACAAAGTTTTTCCATCATCAATTCATCAAATATAGTTGTCAAATTGTTACAACTTATAAATGAAAACAAGGTTCTGAATTCTAAGTGCCCCAAGCCCTTAATCCGCTAGTTAATGCTGAGTTTTTTTTTATTGTGCTCGCTAATTTTTGTTGAGAGTCGCACAACATTCAATTAAAGTATGCGTGAATGCACCCGTTAACAAAAACAGGAAAAGATAACTTTGTTAGATTCTATTTTAATCCCTAAAATTTAAAAAAAATATTTTCCAGTCTTTCAAAAGTTATAAATGTAACAGATTAACCCCTTTTGTAACCTGACATTAAAATAGGGCAGTTTTATCAAAGTTTGTCATATAAGCAAGAACTATAACTATACAAGTAAGAGTACAAAAAATACAAATTCTCTATATCACTTTTTGTGTTCCACTAATTACAACTTGTCATGTGTTTATTTTTTTTCCATTTTAAACTTTGGCTATTTTATAAGTAAAATTAAACAAATACATGACAAGTAGTAATTTGTAAAACATAAAAGTAAAACACAAACAACGGTACAAAAGATTTGTATTCAATTACAAAAAGGCTAATTCATGCATGTACAATTTTTTTAAGAGACTAACCTTGTACATTTATAAATTTTCAAATTCCCCTACCAACTAAAAAATCATAAAAAATAAGTAAACTTCTTGAATTTCAAAGACTACAATAAAACTTGATTTGGGCTCTAACGCATATTTTTACAATTGTAAGAAATAGGATATTAGTGATAGGTACAAGTGGTATTGAATACTGATTTGGCTAACCCCCTGTGTAGAACTGTTATTAAGAATAGCATTTATTTATTCATTTCAAAAAGTAAAATAAGTTATTTTGTTGTATGGCCCTAAGAGTTCCACACACGCGCACACACACACATTCACTAGTATTGCTATAATTTTTTTTGAGAGAAAATTACAACATGCTGCTAACCTCGCAGTTCGAATCCTTTCCCCTCTAGACCCCCAAGCACTTTGTACATAAGAAAGTGCCAATTCAGCTACAAGGCCTTTGGCCTATAAATATTAGACTCACAAGTCACAACCACAAGAATGGAAAGTCCAGCTTAAACTTTATAACAAAGTATGCAAACTAAACATGATCGCCTTGCTATTCAGCTTAGTTTAGCTTATCTACAATCTCAGGTGTGTGGTATGATGGGAATCCATTTTGCAGCAATCCATTCTGCACTTATGTTTAACCATTCCCAGTGTGTGTTTGAGTTTGACTAAGATCTAAAGAAAAGCATTAAAATGACCTTATTTTCTCTCTATATTCTTTTCTCTCTTACTAAAGACATTTAACTTGAGGTTCTTGTAGATGAATCATTCTAGGAGGATGAATAACATCAAAAAATTTCCTTTTCCAAAAATTAAAAGTTTATGGCTAGCTTATGTTCATTCTATTCCCCAATTAGGAATGTTGGCAGTCGCTTCATTCACCATCTTAACAAGGGTGACCTGTAGAAAGGAAATGGCAAAGAGCAATTAAATATTGGAGTTGTAATTACTGTAGTATATGCATAAAGCAAATTCATAGATATTGGGCAAAAATTTATAGAAGAAGACCAAAAAAAGGAAACGAATTAACAGGGTAATAGAATATGGAATAGAATTGTTTACTACATTATGTCATTATGTGTAAGCATCCAAACTTCAAGATGTTGCTAACACATGAAACTAGAGATAATTATTGGAAATTCAAATTCTAAAAGTTCAAAATTACTTGCCATTTCCTAATCCCTAGGATGAAATATATATTAGTTGGGTAAGTGAATTCATGTCTATGATAGTCATCAAAACATGAACCATATAATGCATACTCTTTTTCTCCCCCTCTACGGTAAGGTGAGAGACACTGTTAAAGGGAGAGCCAAACGTGCCATTGAGCCAAGAGGCTCTTGGTTGAATCATATTATGCATGGATTTATCATTTTTACGCTTCATGTATCATACTACAATATTAGAACACAATAAACTTTATAGAAAAATTATAAGTGCACCAATTTAAAGGCATATTTTAGAGAAATAATCCATAAATGACTTATTTTATCATCAATTTATGCAATAATATTTGAGAAATAAAACAAAAGTTCAATGATAATATATTCCCAACATCCATAAGATATGAAATTAGCATACTATGGTATAAAATAAAATAAAATAAAAATCATAATTCACACATCACATTCATATGAATCATACCCAAAAGTAACAGTGCATTATATATAATGTATATGTAATCTCTCTTTGTCTTTCTTATCTTGTTAGAATATAACAGATTAATTAAAAACCAAGTACACATTTGAATCCACCTCGGATATGACAGACATTTGAAATAGAGTACATAGAAATAGAGTACATACAAAACTTTAGCACAGCTGCTATTGGATTTTAAAGAACTTTTGGACTCTTTTATTTGTGTTAGTTTTTCTTTGGTACACTGCAAGTGTAAGAGAGCAGCTTTTATTTTGGCAAAAGGGACATTGCGGGTCCCTCTGGTGAGATTTGGATAGAGGAGCCTCCCCCTCCTTCTGCCCATAATTTATCTTCGGATGTACATAGTGTTTTAAATTTTAATAAAACTTTGCTATCACTTTTGGCTAGAAAAAAAAAAAGTGTACATTTAAAATAAATAAAAAAATTAACAATTACACACTAAAACCAATGGATCAATCCAAAGTCTAAACACTAAATATGAAGAATAAATAGTAAATAATCAAAAAAAGAGGGAAAAAATTATGTTCCACCATAAGGAGGGCTCTTTCCTCTTATGTATTTTTTTTATTAGTAAGTTAACAGATGCACTCAATGGGTTTTGCACACACAGCCTTATCCTCTACCCTTTCTTAAGTGTTGGCTATCATTCCAATCCAACTGAGAAAGCACTTCCAACCAACATATGCTAGAAAAGGGGCAAGGAGAGAAGGAATAAACAGAGCTGAAGTGCCACTTTAACTAGTGGTAGGCATCTCCCCACTCCTACAGTAAGATAAAGTAGGACAAAGAAGGCTACATATCTATGAGAGGAGACGTGTAAAAAAATCTATATAATTATCACAGAGGAGTGAAGAAGAGAGAAAAACTCATACAGACATAATTGCCACATGCGCTTGAGTAGAAACTAAGACCAATATGCAAATATGGGTAACAGCTTAGTCAGAAACAGTGTGGCATGGATGACACATATAATGGAAGAAAAAGGCCAGCAGCACAGACTGAGTAATTTTCCACCTTCCATGATTATAAATTACCCAAAACCATTACAAGGAAATACATAGTGGCATCCTCATGTTTTTTGTAGAAAAAATTTGAAAAGAGACACAGGGATGCAGAAAGCTCCCTTGTTTAATACATAGTGGCATCCTCATGTTTTCTATAATTGATTTCCATGCGTCAACATTATCTTCACTGACAACTTACTCCACAGAGTGGAACATGAAAAGTTGCAGTTACATGACCAAATTACACAATTAAAAACTGCTTGGCAACTGCAAATTTAAGAGAAGGAACAGAACGGTAATTAAAAACCATGCCCTTTGGAAGCCAAAGACTTCTAGGTCAAATGGCATTTCTGGCGTTTACAACAAAAACGTCCAACTGTCCAAGGTTCAAACTCTCCCTACCCAAATTAAAATGTATCCCCCCAAAAAGAAATAAAGACATGCCTTTTGGAAAGGATGAAGTCTTAAACGTAAAACCATGATCAACAACTTACTCCTGATGAACAGATTTCAATAACTTGATGGACTATGTCTTACAGAAACAATGAAGAAAATGCCATTACTGAAAATGATGAGCTATCAAAATCAATGTTGACTGACTGGACACAAATCCAGACGCCAACAACAAATGGAATGTTATAAGTAGTTCAAGCCAAACTTTGGCATCCCCACTGCAACATAATGCAGCTAAGAAGATTCTAAGGCCCATTCATATACTAAAATTCAAGGCTACCCAGTAACCAATTATCTGGAATAGGTGTCAACAACTAGAGAAACTCATTGTTCTAGAATCTAGTCACAGAGATGGTATTACTTAGCTGGCTATATCATATTATAATGTGGCTATGGCTCCTGATGATCTGAGAGAGAAAGAGCTGGGGTGGGGGGAGATTCTGTTCAAATAATTGTATGAGGTGGGAAAATATTTTATCTTTATATGCAAATATGATGGAAGTGCACGTGGGAGGCAATTTACCCTGCCCCAATTAGCACAACAGCCTATAACAGAGATAATTACAGACATAATTCAACTTTGAGGCTCTTTAATTGAACCCAAACATGGCCGCCCCATTTATAATGTTCCGGCAAACCAGACCTGATGTCCCAGCCTTGCTGATGCATAGTTTCCAAAAGTTCTTTAAAAATATCAACCAATAAAAATCCTACATGGTAGATAACGATACTACAACCATTTAATGCATGTAAAAAGAAAAGTGTTTTACAGCACTTTTGTTATTAGTTTAGAGATTCTGTTAGTTTAGTTAACAACAGGTCAGAAATTTTTAGGTTATGTACTACTTTTGTTATGGCCCATAAATCCTAAACGACATAAGTTTAAGGCAAAATAACATTCCTAAATGAATTAACATGGGAAGGCCTAAAATAGACATCTAGGAGTGAGAAAATTCAAAGAATAAGTTCTCACCAAAGGGTTGAGGTCGTTAAAATATGCTGACGTTTGAAACTAAAAACACTAGTGGTGAGTAAAAGACCTAAAAAGTAAAAACACTAGTGACGGGTAAAAATATCTTTGCACTTGGAATATTCATCAAGGGGGGAGAGTCATTTTGTAAAACCTCCCTTGTAATTTGCCCAAAATAATTTTATTACTAAAGAGAGACACACATATTACATTGTAAATTAACAGCATATAAGTGTAGCAGAGAAGGAAATATGAAAACAGATGCTTGCTTAAGATCATTTTCAACCTAGGAAGATCAATTGATGAAGAATGAAATTAACAAATACATACCACACTTTCGGGTACCCCTGGAGGGGGCAAGGCGAGGTTTTTTGGTGGAGGTCCACGTAAATATGATCTCTTGTCAAATCGCCACTCCCCAAATTTCCCATATGTTAGCTCACCCTGAACATCAAGCTACTTCAGATAGATATTTTGTAATAAATTAAAGATAGTGAGTATCTGCTAATAAATAAAAATGTAAGGTCAGGCCTAGTAGCCTTGCAAAATTAAGAGAAGAAGATGATGATGAAAGGCCCATTTTAGAAACTAAAATAAAGAAAAAGCAAACAAAGGAAGATATTCAATAGCAAACAGCCATGCTTGGAATAGCAGATTGTCATAACTGGACAAATTGGGGAAGAAATTGTACCTTTAAGTTGTAGTCACATCCATAAGTGTAATGAATGATAAACTTTTTTCCAAGTTCCGTATCCCATGGGGGCTGGGGAAAAAACGAAAGAAAAAACACCAGGCTTCTAAGAGGAGCTTCGATAAATGCATATAGGAACGTAGTTTAAGGTATTTACTAAAAATCAAATTCAAAATGAAAATCTCCTGTTAATAGTTAATACAAAGAACTTCACAAAAAAATAGACATACCTGCAGCATAAAGTCTTTGCGAAGAATATGCTGCACACCGTGCAAAGCAGAAGCTACAGCATAGGCATACCTGGATTCAAACAAAGAAACAGAAGCATAGAAAAAGTCAATATTCATAATTTCATATCAAAAGTTCTAGTATCAACTTGCAAAATGACAATCACTTTTATCCTCTTGAATCTGATAAGTCAAAAACAGTCACTTATTTTCTATGCTTACATTTCTAAAACCCATCCAAAAGCTTTATCAGTCTCTGGATCATCTTTCATTTTCAAGGAAACATTCATCCATGTAGGTGCAATCTTCTCCAATATATCCTGAATGAAACAATGACTCAATCCACAAGTGACTACTTATTTAGCAAACAAAAAGAAAATAACTCTTAAGACAAACACAATAATTAATAAACAATAGCATAGCCAAGAAAAGAATAACATTGGAAAAACTAGTGTCATTACATGACTACATACATTTTAGTAGGCAATCTAGCGACAAGAGTTTTTACCTTCTTGATAATTACAGGAGAATTGCCAATAGGATCAATATTTTTCACAGGGCCTTTCTCCTCAGGATAGAACTTCCTTACAATTTTCTCATGCTGATCAGGCTTAATGTAGAAAAATGGAAAGGCAGCAGGATATCCCACACGTGCCAAATTAGGCAGTGGCTTTATAAAGATGTGATCAGGCTCTGCCATCAAAATGTATCTGCATCAATGGTAGAACAAACAGCCTTTAACCTTTATGAAGATAAATGTAACCCAATTTCAGATCCATAAATTTATGCACTCACTCTTCCTCTATTGTCGCCTTTTGTAGCCATTGCACAAAGGCCCATGGTCTATTTAAGACAACGTATCCCTGAGACATGATTTTCAAACTTGTGTCAAGAATGTATATGTTTATACAATCATTAGTAATAAGCAGAAACAAATTATTACAATTGGATATTTGGTCAAAAGAGAGAGAACAACAGAGTATTTGGGTGGATAAGACAGTCTAGAATATGTACCCTCGCTAGCAAGGCTTTGAAGTCCAACTTCAAAATAATCTTTTGTAAGACATTGGAAATAATATACCAAACTTTATATTAAAAAATAAAAAAAAATAAAAATAAAAAATAAAAAAACCTCTAGTATAGAGATGCAAGGTTTATGCTTCACGCGTGAATTTTACTTTCAGTGGCTTCACTGTCTGTAATAGTCTTGAAAATGAACGGAAAGCTCAACCAATGCCTATAAGAAAGGGCTTAAACACATTTCATTCAATAAGATTGGAAATATACACTTTATTAAAACTCCTATAAATAATATTACTCCCTTAAAATCCATAACAGTAAAGTTCTCCAGACCCTGATGAAGTACTGAGATACAGGCAACTTAATTGAGCACTCAGGACCAAGTAACATGATTCAAACTTTAGTAAGGAAAACCACATCTAAGTTTCATGTTGAGTTATTCCAGAACTAGTAACATTCAAGAAAAAATTCCAAGATACAGTATGTTATTTACTCCACTTAATTCCATTTATTTATCCTTATTTCCAGCTATTTCCTAATTAACACTAAAGTACAGAATAGTTACACACCAACCCCCAGCTTGAATTTTGCTGATGAGAACAGAGTATGAGGCCAAAGACCTACAAGAGTAGTCGACTCTTAAGAATATGCTTTGACCTGAAGGAAGAGGATCAACCACCATTGTAGGAATCTCATCCATCAAGTTGTCAGGATTTCCTGAATGCAAAATCCGAGTGAATCCTCCCATCTCTGATCCTGGCAACTCCTTCTGCTTCTTATACCAGTAGTACATGATGCGACATTGCCATTTGCTATAAGGAGCATCCGTGGCTGTTAATGCAATATGGAATGGTAACTTGGCATTCTTCAGATTCCTCGCACTCTCAGGCATCTCAATAATGGGGTCAGATGATAATGCACCTTCCCTATTCCCAACAGATCTATAGTGGAATATCATTGTCAACAAATTATATGTTGCAAAGAAAAATCCAAAAGCCAACAGTACCAGCAATACTGGTGAAGCCCTTCTACCAATCATAGTTGGCTATAATAAAATCAAAACCAGATTCTCCAAGCTCATAAGAGACTAATTTTCCTATTCAGAACAGCTCCAAAATGAACACCCCTTTATTCCTTAAAAGTTGAAACTTTTACCATTAACCATGTAACAGCATCAAACACTATATTTATATGGTACAACTTCCCAAATGAGGTTCACGAGTTAACCACACAAATATAGTTCCAGCAAGCAAACTGCAGTGAAATTAGGACAAAAATTAATCTGATAAGTGGCAAAGTAAGGCAAAAAGTGTTCACATTAGATCAATATGAAAGATAATTTAAAATCAGAAACATGCAAAGCTTTCATCAATTCAACTCAAAGATATTCAAAAAGAACATCAAAAGCCTTTTAGCTCAATAGCATAGCTTGAAGTTTCTAACAGAGACATCTAAGGTTTGAATCCCCTCCCCAACCTACAAGGTATCAGAAATTTTCAAAAATAAACTCATTAATCCCATTTCAATTCCAAGTCAACTTTCGATATATACCTATGAAAATAAAAATAAAAAATTTCATTGTTAAAAAAAAGAAGTCAACTTTCAAATTATATTTCAGGAAATAGCAAGTAAAACTACTTCAATCAACACAAAAGTTAGAACAGAACACTGATATGAAAATAATCAAACTACCCATTCTGGCACAATCTAGAAAACAAAACTTCAGATAAGAACGATCCTAGTTGGTACAATTAAACATCAAACAGATTGAAATGGACTCATTAAACCTATAAAACCCATCCAACGACTAAAAATTCACAGTTGACTCCACACAAAAATGTAGTAATACAACACTGTTGTCCATAATTCAAGAAGCACCGACAAAAATTCAAAGTATGCAATAGCTATATAACAACAATTTGAAGCAATCAAGTCAGACAAGCAAGTTAATCAATAAAAAATGAAGGAGGAAAATTTCAGCTACTTCAAATTTGCATAATTCAAATCAAACACATTGAAAACCATTTAGTCATTGCACCCATTCACAGAAATAAATAAATAAAAGATAACAGATGGGTTCAAATCAAAATTGAGAAACCAAAGTATAGAACCAATAAAAATGCAAACTTTGAGAGCTGTGTACCTAAAGAATCCAAATGGGTACCCAGAGAAGCTGAAGATACCAGAAAATAAGAAAAACCCAGAAACATTAAACAACCGCTAAGTTGAGGAAACTATCAGAAACAAACAAATAAATGTAAGACAGAAACGTTGCATAAAGGAAAAAAGAAAAATGTCGTTGCTGCTGTTGTACTCTTATCACTATGCATTAATTACGTGGAAACTTGGGAGAGAGAGAGAGAACCTTGACGTGTGTGAAGGGACAGCTAGATGCGAAGATGGGTGGTTTTGGATCCAGAGGCAAAGGATAATGAGAGAAGAGAGTTTTTGACGAGTGATATTTGAAAAGTCTTCTTAGAGCATTCACATCAGTATTTCTATTTTACACATCCATTTTTACATTAAAAACCTACTTTTTCTATTTTACACTACCACTTTTACAAAACACCCACATCAACTCATTTATTTTACAAGTTATTGCAATAAAATTGAAGCCCTTCTACCAATCATAGTTGGCTATAATAAAATCAAAACCAGATTCTCCAAGCTCATAAGAGACTAATTTTCCTATTCAGAACAGCTCCAAAATGAACACCCCTTTATTCCTTAAAAGTTGAAACTTTTACCATTAACCATGTAAAAGCATCAAACACTATATTTATATGGTACAACTTCCCAAATGAGGTTCACGAGTTAACCACACAAATATAGTTCCAGCAAGCAAACTGCAGTGAAATTAGGACAAAAATTAATCTGATAAGTGGCAAAGTAAGGCAAAAAGTGTTCACATTAGATCAATATGAAAGATAATTTAAAATCAGAAACATGCAAAGCTTTCATCAATTCAACTCAAAGATATTCAAAAACAACATCAAAAGCCTTTTAGCTCAATAGCATAGCTTGGAGTTTCTAACAGAGACATCTAAGGTTTGAATCCCCTCCCCAACCTACAAGGTATCAGAAATTTTCAAAAATAAACTATTTAATCCCATTTCAATTCCAAGTCAACTTTCGATATATACCTATGAAAATAAAAATAAAAAATTTCATTGTAAAAAAAAAAAAGTCAACTTTCAAATTATATTTCAGGAAATACTAAGTAAAACTACTTCAATCAACACAAAAGTAAGAACAGAACACTGATATGAAAATAATCAAACTACCCATTCTGGCACAATCTAGCAAACAAAACTTCAGATAAGAACGATCCTAGTTGGTACAATTAAACATCAAACAGATTGAAATGGACTCATTAAACCTATAAAACCCATCCAACGACTAAAAATTCACAGTTAATTCCACACAAAAATGTAGTAATACAACAATGTTGTCCATAATTCAAGAAGCACCGACAAAAATTCAAAGTATGCAATAGCTATATAACAACAATTTGAAGCAATCAAGTCAGACAAGCAACTTAATCAATAAAAAATGAAGGAGGAAAATTTCAGCTACTTCAAATTTGCATAATTCAAATCAAACACATTGAAAACCATTTAGTCATTGCACCAATTCACAGAAATAAATAAATAAAAGATAACAGATGGGTTCAAATCAAAATTGAGAAACCAAAGTATAGAACCAATAAAAATGCAAACTTTGAGAGCTGTGTACCTAAAGAATCCAAATGGGTACCCAGAGAAGCTGAAGAAACCAGAAAATAAGAAAAACCCAGAAACATTAAACAACCGCTAAGTTGAGGAAACTATCAGAAACAAAAAAATAAATGTAAGACAGAAACGTTGCATAAAGGAAATATAAAAATGTCGTTGCTGCTGTTGTACTCTTATCACTATGCATTAATTACGTGGAAACTTGGGAGAGAGAGAGAGAACCTTGACGTGTGTGAAGGGACAGCTAGATGCGAAGATGGGTGGTTTTGGATCCAGAGGCAAAGGATAATGAGAGAAGAGAGTTTTTGACGAGTGATATTTGAAAAGTCTTCTTATTATGCTTTCGAATTTGGATTTGGACTCTCTTGTCTTTTTAACTGTTAAAACTGCGTGTAATACTACTACTACTTATTTGTTGGCGACAAGTCGTTTTGTTTGGCTCAAAGGTAAAAATACCTATTTTGTAATTAATATTTTGGTTGTAATAAATTTGATAGTACTTGATAATTTTTTTTTTTTTTTTTTTTGAGAAGGAGATAGTACTTGATAATAGTAAGCCAAATTTTGAATTTTTGGCTAAAAAGGAAACATAATATTTTCCCTTTTCATAGTAGATATATATTTTTGGCATAAAAAGAAAATTAATATTTTCTATTTTATATAAAATAGCCTAATCACAGATACGGATACATATTGTACTAGTATCATACTAAATATCTCTAAGATACATGTCCAATAATTTGCTTTTTTAAATATTTTAAAGTGCCAATACATCTTGGATGCATCTGTGATACGACTTAGATATCATTCCAATCCAATCCTAATAGTGAGAGATAGCCCAAACTTGTAAGAATTTATTTATATGCTTTATATATTGGTTTTAAAGTTGAATACTTATCTAATTATCTTTTATTTACTCTTTTGGATTTCTATTCTACATAGCATTTAATGGTAATTAATTCACTTTATTATCCATCAATGCTTTTAATTTGATATATGCTTTAAAATATGAGAAATGATATGTCTACAATATTTTTACAACAAATCCTAGTAGCAGGTTGTTACTAGTTATTATTGTTGGGACAAAAATGTAATCTTAGTGTTAGTTTCAAATTTGAACCAATAACAACTAATCACCTGTGATTTGTTGTAAAATTGTTGTAGACGTAACATCTCTCTTAAAATATATACATAAAAATAAAATGTTTAACAATATATAAAAATTGTATTTAATACCATCGCATCCTCTTGACGTGATGGTCATTTCACAAGTATAAGTGCTTGTAGGGTGTGGGGCAAAGATCGGAGTTCAAGTCTTTAGGTGGAAGCTTTACACATATATACACTTAGATTATGTTAGAGTAAAATTTCTATCTTGTAATAAAAACAAAAAAACAAAAACAAAACAAAACGTTGCATCTCCGTACCCATACCCATAGAAAAATTATTAGGTACTCCCGAAATATCATAAATGCATACTCCCGCCCAATAATTTCCCATACCCATATCCTACCATACACATATTCGTAGTCATGTGTCTTAGGTTCTAATGGTGCTTGGAATTAGAGGGTTTATGTTGTGTTAAATAATTTTATTTTGCCTTGGTTATTATTTATGTCTTTAATTTTCTCTTTATTATAAATAATTTATTTTTAAAAAGAAAAGCACCTCCCAATCCCTAGCTAGATCTAGCACACAATTCAAGTCGATCGAGCTTGGCTTGAACCCGATCAAGTTCAAGTCAAATTAAAAATGAATGACTTGAATGGGTTGCAAAAATTATAACTCAAATTAAAAATGAATGACTTGAATGGGTTGCAAAATTTTTTAGAAGAATTATCTCCTTTATCTATTTCTAAACAATTTTTCAACACATAATTCTTCCGTCATTTTTCTAAAGTAAGGTTTCTTTCGTTATTTCTAATTGGGTCATGCTAACGATTGCCCTTAGGGCATTGATTAACAATCCATTTTAAAAAAGTTTTGACACCACTTTTATGAGAAATGAAAAAAGTTGTCAAAACATTAATTGTTTTTTTCCCCATAAAAAATTTCTTTAAATGGATTATTAACTAATGTCCTAAGGGCATTCATTAGCATTTCCCTTTCTAATTTGTTAATTTTGATGCCAAAAGCCTCTTGCCTTAATGACATTTTGGATCGAAAAATGAGAGTAAGGTCTACATAATTTACTATAATAAAATATTTGTTTAATTTTTTTTTCTAACTTTAAATCAAACAACAATAATAATAATTTCAACCTCAACATATTGTGTGTTTTAAAATGACTTTTTATTTTTTAGCTTCCTAATTAGGATTTTTTCAATAAATTAAAAACTAATATAGATATTCAAAACTTTATTTAAAATCAATTCAAAGTTTGAAGCTGGAATATATATATTAGGGATATATATAACACATATTTAAAATAAAATTTACCATCATTTATATATAATTTTATATTTTTAACAAGAATTTGAGAAGCAAAATTGATGAATTTACTATACAAAATATTTACAAATAATTTTCTTTTATTGCAACTAACAACTCAGAAAGATTAAAGTGTGTTTTAGAAATGTCTTGAAAAGAGAGCTCTCATAAAGAAAAAAATTATATATATAAATTAAAAAAAAAAAAACTTATTTTAAGATTAGCCTTGAATCAAATTGATTTTTTTATTTTTTTTATTTTATAATTCGATTAGAGAGCTCTCATAAAGAAAAAAATTATATATATAAATTAAAAAAAAAAAAACTTATTTTAAGATTAGCCTTGAATCAAATTGATTTTTTTATTTTTTTTATTTTATAATTCGATAGGTGAACATGGAAGGATTAGAATCCTAGATTTCTCATTTGGAAATACTAGATGGTGTCAATCATATATATTAGCAACAAGGATAATTTCATATTCCTATGTTTTTCCAATCACCTAGAAAACACTATAAAATTGTTGTAATAGTTATTCCTTATAAATAGCTATTTTTCAAAATAAGGAATAATTATTCTTCTCTAAAAGGATTATAATAATTATTTTTTAGTATGTGTAATAATTTCTAAAATTAATATAATTTTAAGTATACAAACTTTTTATATGAACATAACAATTATAAAAGTAAAAAATATATAATAAAAAAAAAAACTTTCTTTCTCAAAATTTTTATAAAAAAAAAATCCTTTTTAGGATATAAAATTGTATACATTCTATATTTCCTAAATATAGGTTTTAAATTTTATTATAATGTTATATGTAAATTACAACCAGTAATAAGTTTACTTATTTCATTACAATATATTTTGTAAGTTCTTTAAGAATAAAGCCCCAAGCCAACTTAGAATAGTGTTGCCTTGTCCCTAAAATTCAAGCCCAACAATAGAATTTCTTTAGAGAGAGGGCAAACAATTCAAGTGAAATTCTAATCTAAATTCAAGTCAAAGACTGAAGAGTCTAGAATAACAAAAAGGAATTCTACAAGTATACGATAAGAAAAATAGTTCTCCTTGAGTAGGTCTGAGGATTAGTCTCTTATATATAAAGTCTAAGTTTTACACCAAGTAATGCATTGTTCACTTTCTCTTTTTCTAGTTTCTCCACAAGAAAAGGTCCCCCACCTTCTGGGAGACCCCTCTCCATTTATACCCCTCTTCTTTATATCCTAGCCCCCCATTTGTATGCCTCTAGGCATTTCTAAGGATACTTGTCCCGTCAACACTCTGCTAAAGGTGATGGAAATGACTGCTAGTTGTGAAGATATTGTTTAGGGGTTATTTCCTCATTTAATATATAGCTAATAAGATTGTTCCAAGACATTTAATGTGGAGGGGGAAGGTAAACTTCTCTAGGAAGCTTCCTCCCACCGGGTTTTCTCTTCCACATGGGTTTCCATGAAACGCTACTCCGTATCCCCTCCCATGCTCGGGTCAATGAAGTCCTCGGGGCTGATACACTTCTACGAGTGTGTTTGTGCGAAACATTTCATGTTTTAGTCCTCTTCGGTCCTCGAACCCCACACATATTTTATTTCCAATAATAAAAGCAATTATGGTAAAAATTTTAATGGTTGAATAAGAGATCTGATATTTAATATCCGCCTACACCAAAAATTGATTTAAGTTTTCGTCTGATGATAAAGAGTTATTATTAGAAGTGGACGCTATAAGTTAACATTATCTATAAAATAATAATAATAATAATAAAAGAAATGCAATTCATACATCAAAATGTTTTTTTTTTAAATAAACTCTAAATCATTTTTGCGTCCCATCAAGAAATAAATAAAAATCATTTAGTGAAGAGTCACGTAGACGAGATGGAACTGTCCGTAATTAATGTCTTAATAGGAGAATTCTATATTGTCGTGTATAGAAGTTCTATTTAAAAAAAAACTATTAGCACTAATCATCAATTATTTAGCAAAAGACAGATAATTAGGGCAATTATATATTGTGGGAAAGGTTTGATTACTTTCTCCGTATATGAATATACTTGCAACAAGAGAAAAGACTGGTGACGTTGGGATTGGTCCTCCCTTCCCTAGAAGATTAGATAGCAAAGTATTTAGAAGACAAACCAAATATTCAACTACTATAACCATAAAGCTAATGTTGTTTAATGTTTATCTTTAAGATTTTACAGAGGTCTCTTAATGAGGCGCTCTAAAGGTACAGGTTCAGGGTTAATAAATACTCGATTATGAGTTATAATGTACATTTTATAAAGAGGATATACATTTGTTGATGTTTTATTGGCTTACACGCATATATTAATTATTATTGTGTGTATGTGTGTGTATGTTTTTTTTTTTAGAGATGCTACATCCACAATATTTTCATAATATTTTTACAACAAATTACAGGTAATTAGTTGTTATTGGTTCAAATTTGAAACTAACATTAAGATTACTTTTTTAGCCCAACAATAACAACTAGTAACAATCTGTCATTTAGGATTTGTTGTAAAAATGTTGTGAACATATCATTTTCTTTTTTGGCAAAAATGCAAAAGTCACCCTCTAAGTTTCATTACTTTTCATTTAAGTCCTCTAAGTTTGAGTTTTGTCATTTTAGTCTTCTAAGTTTCATTTATTCTCAATCAAGTCCTCCCTTAACAATTTGTTAAATGTTGCGGTTATCTACATTAAAAACATTAATTTCAACCAAAAAAAAAAAAAAACACCCAAAAATTATACTAAGAAACGATGAACATCATTGAAGAACAAAATTGAATCCCTACCCCATACCCTAGCCCAATATCGAGAGATTGAGAAAGAGAACGGGAGATACCACAAAATCTCACCGGAATTGAAAAAAATTAAAGGAAACCCATTTCAAACTATAACATAAAGAACTAAACTTTGTATTGCTCATTCATCAATCAATCAAATCATAAAATTTCCTTCACAATTAAATCACAAAGCAATTAACAAATATTACCACATGCTTCTGTGATATTTAAGAGAATAAGGTCCAGCATCCATCATGTGATTGAAATGGCTATGGACCTTGTGATTATCCCTGCCACTCTGGTCCAAAAGCGTGAGCTCAAAGAGCGCCTTGACATTGGTACCCTCGCTCGCCAACACGATGAAGAGCGATATATAGGCAGCGTTATCCTTGTTGCTCTTGCTGTCGGGGTAGAAGTAGACGGCCCAGGCGTAGCTGCTGACGACGAAGGTATCAAAAGCGACAAACTTTCTGACCCCCATGCCTTTCGCTAAGGAGTACCCATTGATCTTGAACTCGTGGGTCCCAACTATTGTATCTCCAATTCTCTTTCTCAATCTCTTGGTCTTGGGCTGGGGCATAGGGTAGGGATTCAATTTTGTTCTTCAATGATGTTCGTCGTTTCTTAGTATAATTTCTGGGTTTTTTTTTTTTTGGTTGAAATTAACATTTTTAACGTAGATAACGGCAACATTTAACAGATGGTTAAGGGAGGACTTGATTGAGAATAAATGAAAATTAGAAGACTAAAATGACAAAACTCAAACTTAGAGGACTTAAATGAAAAGTGATTAAACTTACAGGGTGACTTTTGCATTTTTTATTTTTATTTTTATGTGTGTATAGTTTGACTTTATTTTTAAAATAAATGTATACAAATATTATTTAATAAAGCATTAAATGCATTTTAATTAACACCTTTTTTCAAGACATTTATTAACAAACACCTTTCCCAAATGATGCCTAGAGTTTTTTAAGGATATTTTCTATTATGAGTTATAATGTACATTTTTAAAAAAGAAAATACATTTGTTAATGTTTTATTGGCTTACACGCATATATTTATTATTATTGGGTGTATGTGTGTGTGTGTGTTTTTTTTTTTTTTTTTTGATATGTGTGTATAGTTTAACTTTTATTTATTTATTTTAAATGTATAGAAATATTATTTAATAAAGCATTAAATGCATTTTAATGAACTACTGTTGTCAAGACATTTATTAACAAAAACCTTTCACAAATGATGCCTGGAGGTTTTTAAGGATATTTTCTATTAAAAAATATTGTATACTTATTCTATTCGAGTTCAAATTCGGTAAGGATGGAGTGTAAAATCTATGTTTTATACCATCAATTCAATACATTCTACCACACCCAATAACATTTTAATAAACTCCCAATTTGATTAGATTTATATATGGATATTAGAATTGACTGGGTTTGGTTGTGTTTATTCTTAAATATGTGAAAAGATGAAATAACATATTAGGATTGAAGGGGTAAAACATAAGTTTACACCACATCCTTATAAAATTTAATCTTAATTCAAAATTGAAAGTTTAATAAATAGGGTAACATTCAAAGAATCAGCATATAATTCATGATCAAATGATGTAACAAAAATTAATACTAAAGAATATAGTATCTTAGATAGAGAAGACTTTGTGAGAGGTGATATTTGGGAAGACAAAGTGAGCAATTGGATAGGAATTATCTGCGTCTGGCATTTTGAGTTTTGCATTTTCCTCTTCTTCTTCTTTTTTTTGGCCTGCGTTTCAGAAGACAAATTTTACTGTTCATTCACTATTCATGCACTGTTCATGAACAGCAGCCGTAATATTTGACTTTTCAGCCCTTTTTCAGCATACCAGTGGGTCCCGTGCACTGTTCATAAGACTCACAAACTTTACTTTTTAGCAACTTTTTCATTAAAAATGAGTCCCACATTATTATTCACATATTTAACAATTATTTTGCTACAGTATTTTTAGTTTTCAACAAAATAAGTTGTATCTAAACGGACCCAAAGTCCTTTTTTCATGGACAGAAAATGGAATTGTCAAGGGTAGAACGTCACTTTCTTATATATATATATATATATATATTGTAAGGACTCAATTTGAATTGAGTGTTGGGTTTTCAGCCCAACAAGCCCAAACAATACATTTATAGAGAGTGGGCTGACAGGCTTAGGTGCTGGCCGTTGATCACCATGCCCAAACTTATCTTTAAAAATGGCTAAGTGTTTTCTTACGAATGAGGGAATGCTCCTCGGCCACAGGCCGAGGAGGCCTTTCTTTCTCCCCCCCCTTTTTGGCTTTACTAGCTCTTCTTTTATAGCTTTCATCTTCCTATCTTTTGCTTCCATCTGTTGATTGTCTATTCGCCTTTTTTCTGGTCGTCCATCCCATCAGAAGCTTTATCGATACTCAAGTGGCTCACTCTGACCAACGTTATCCTGCCAAGGGGTTACCTCTCCATTAATGCGGCCAGGAGGGTTAGTTGAGTGCATTAAATGCGAGAGTGACAGCTTACTTTGGGGTTAGCCCCTCCCTGAAATCACTCTTGTCAGGCCGAGGACAAGGTATCCTCGGTGTGGATTCAAGAGAATAGGTTTCCCCCCTTCTCTTCAGAAATAGCTTGCGCTCCTCGGCATGGGCCTTAGGCCTGCTATATGATGGACCGAGGCTATCAGGCCCATGGACCCCACAATAGCCCCTCAAAACTCTGCTGCACGTTCCCTCGAACGGGGAGGAGGGTTTTGATACATGCGGATCCACTGGATGAATGGCCTTACTTTAGTTTATACTGATGCTGGCGGCTTCTTGACTGCCCGATGCGCGTTTTTAGCGTTTCGAGAATTAATGGGTGCCCACATTAAATTTTTGACGGTACCACGTTTCCCACTTTCAACGGCATGATCTCCTGCCTTTATGAGAAAGCGGTTTCATTTGGGAAAATTAAGGGAGAGTATAAATACCTGTTTGACTTGCCTGGTTTCATCATTTTCGCGATTATCATTATTGATGCATACAGTTTGAACTTGGTTCGACTGGCACATTAGCTGAAGAGTATCGTCATACCTCTGTAAGTTTTCCTTTTCTAGTGACCCCAAATTTCCTTGATTTCACTCTTCTTTTTCTTTTTTAGAGCTTTTAGTTATCTTTGGGGAATGGGTAAGTTTAAGGAGTTGATTGAGTCCGAGGAAATGATGAACAAATTCATTGTTGACTACGGAATACCCGGTAATGTGAACTTGAAATACTGCGAAGAAGGAGAGTGGTACCTTAAGAGGAGAGAGGGTGAGGTCGTAGTTCCAATAGTTGCTTTTGTAGAAGGAGGGATGAGAATCCCTATGAGGCCGGTGACCCTCAATTACCTCAGGCATTTCCGCCTGTCCCCCACTCAGTGTGCTGTGAATGTGTTTAGGATACTAGGGTGTGTAGATACCCTGAATGAGAAAATGGGGCTGAGACTGACTCACCATGATGTGAATTGGTGTTATAACCTTCATCACCTGATAAAAAAAAAAAAAATTGTTGCGAAGAGCTTTTTCATTCAATTAGGTCAATAATTCTCTTTAATCTCTCACCTTATTAGGAATGATAAGGGCAAAAATTAATGATTAGATTTTTTTTGAGAATCTAATGATTAGAGACTTTTTTTTTTTTTTTGAGAGGGAAATGATTAGAGACTTGAGAGGAAATATTTGAAGATAGGGATTTTATGATAATAATAAAAATTAATGATTATATTATAAAAATCCCTTTTATCTTTGACCTTATTGGGGATGATAAGGACAAAAATTAATGATTAAAGATTTTTTTTTTTTAAATTTATTTTCAGATATAATGATTAGACTTGAGAGGAAATATTCGAAGGAAGGGTGATGGTATGATAGTGAAAAACTTAATGACTTCTACCAAAAAAAAAAAAAAACTTAATGACTAAATTATAATATATAATAATTTGATGCCGTGTGAGAGTGAAGACCTCTTGTTGTAAAGACTAGTAAGTAAGAATTAGATAAGGAAAAGGGTGAGATTAAAATGATTTTTTTTTATTATAAATAATTTAATAATTTGGAGAGAGAGGTTCTGAACTCTTTATATTTCCATTGAAAACAACAAGAGTAATTAATCGAAATACAATAATGGCAAATGAAATTTTCTTCATAAAAGATAGGGATAGAGAATGTGTGTTGAAGGGGACTTATTGGGATGATTTTGGTGTATAGGTTGTAATGAGAGCACCAACAAAAACAACACACTTGTAATTTAAACATTATGGAATATACACATGTAAAATGTTTGATCATTTCAATGTGACTAATGACATTGTAACTATGGAAATACTATACAATCACTCCTTAATGCCAACCATTATTCATGTTAATGGCTTTGTTGGACTGAATCATGATATTTGAGTGTCTTCAACTGAGCTACAATTATGGTGGCCATTGTCATTATTCTTGTTCAAACATTTTTTTTTTAATAATTTCAAACTGCCAACTAATGGTGCCAAAGTGAGAAAATATTAAATTTTTATGTTAAGTTGGGCTTCCGTTAATTGGATTTTGGGTTTGTCAAAAATAATATAAATCTCAATTTACTTATCTAAAAACCCCATTATTTATATTTATCTATGGGCTTGATACACATTTTTTTGGATTTGAGCCCTATTATTATGATGTAAGGTAAAGTGTAGGGTATTCAGCATTGATATGTGATATATGTGATGGGTAGAGGCTTCCCCATATGTTAAGATTAGATCACCTCAACTATAAAGGCGGTCTTAAACTATAAAAGAAAAATAAAAAGTATTATTGCACAATTTTTCATGAGAAAATTAGAGTAAATTTACTTATGGTTTAGTCTGAAATTACTTTGCCTACTTGTCGTTTAAAACATGTCACTTTGCCCACCTAAGCTTTGCTTTGTTTGTCTCCTGTAACCCACCTCTGTTAAAAATATGGGCAAATATGTATTTTTGCTCTAATTTTATGTCTCTTTCCTTCCAAAACAAAACAAAACATACAAAAACAAGGAAAATAAGATTAAAAAAAAAAAATGCTATTTGGTAAAAAAAAAAAGAGTTTGTGAAATGTTCTTGCATTTCAAACTTCATATCAGCACAAGAACCCAGCCCTTTCTCTTGCTGAATTTTCTATGATTATTGCATAAGTTTTGATGGGTTAATTGAATTTTGAGGTGGGTAATAATGAAAATTAAGAGATTGCATTGTTTCGGGGAGATGAGCTTTGTGAACAAATGGGTTTTCATAATTTTTTCTTTTTGGAGCAATTTTGTTGAAAATTTTCTCCATTAAAAAATCATCTAGATCTTGGCTTTCTAGGGACAAGGAGACTTCACAAGCTTATTTCCTAATAATTATTTTCTGGGTTTGTTGTGTTGTTTATAATAAGTCATGAAGAAATTTGGATTTCGGGTATCAAGGGTAGTGATTTTGATAGTGTGTTTTTATTAAATCTGAGTTCAAATTATTAAAGCAAAGATTTGGGGTTTTGATAGTGGGTTTTGCTTTGATTCAGTCACTTGTTTTGTTCAACTAACCTACACAAACCCACAACCAAGACTAAACTAGGGTTTGATCGAAGAAAGGCAGAGGGAGAGATCTGGGACAAAGAAAGAGCAGAGAGATTTCTTGCAGCTTCGTTGCTAATCTCGTTATCCTTCATTGGAGGAGTTTTGCATAGCGATCCTAAAGACATTTCCAAACTTCTAGTGTTGTGTCGAGGTCAATAATGAGACTATGAGTCTATCTTCTTGCTTCCAAGTCATGTATGTAGGGTTGACTTCCTCTTTTCCTCCCTAAGTGGTCAAGATAGCTTTTGGTTGTTGAAAATAGGGGTGTTCACGGTACGATGCGATACGGTTTTGGGCTATTTTTAACACTGCACTTTGTGGTGCAGAAAGAGAGATCTAGGACAAAGAAAGAACATACAGATTTCTTACAGCTTCATTGCCGATCTTGTAATCTTTCGTTTGAGGAGTTTTGCATAGTGATCCTAAAGACATTTCCAAACTTCTAGTATTGTGTCGAGGTCTGGGACAAAGAAAGGCAAAGGGAGAGATCTGGGACAAAGAAAGAGCAAAGAGATTTCTTGCAACTTCGTTGCCAATCTCGTAATCTTTCGTTTGAGGAGTTTTGCATAGCGATCCTAAAGACATTTCCAAACTTCTAGTGTTGTGTCGAGGTCAATAATGAGACTATGAGTCTATCTTCTTGCTTCCAAGTCATGTATATAGGGTTGACTTCCTCTTTTCCTCCCTGAGTGGTCAAGATAGCTTTTGGTTGTTGAAAATAGGGGTGTTCACAGTATGATGCGATGCGGTTTTGGGCCATTTTTAACACTGCACTTTGTGGTGTAGTTTAGCTAAAACCATAATTGTACCGCACTTTATTTTTGTGGTCACATGTGCGGTGCGGGGTAGTTAGATTTTAGCCAAAACCATAACTGCACCGTACCTCATTTTTACAGTCACTTGTGCAGTGTTATGTATAAAATGCAATTTAAACAATTTGAAGTCGATATATTTTTCAAATTTTGGATTTTTCCTACACAGCCCAAAACTAATTTTTCACTTTGTTTTGGGTTAAGTTTTAAACTATTGAACTAGTTTTTCTTTATTTTAGGTTGGCTTTCCTAGTTAACATTTACTAGGGTTATCAAACTTTTTTTTTGAAAACTATGGTTATTAAAATATTAAAAATATATTTAATATTAAAAATAAATAATTATGTTAATATATAAAAAGAGTGCAGTGCGGTTATGCCATTTTGTGGGCAGTTTTGGTGCAATTGTGATGGTTCGTGCGGTTTGGTGAACACTCCTAGTTGAAAACTTTTTGTTTTTCACTTTTTTGATTGAGCATTTGGATGCTCTCAATGAGTGGTTGAGTTTGGTCATGCCACATGACATAATTCATGATTGAGAGCTTATCACCTGCCATTGTTGCAATCTGTGCAATGGTGGTAATATTGATTGAAATGGAGGTGGAAGCAATGTTTGAGATAAGAATTTAAGAAGGAAATACCACTTTTGTTGGTGGAATGTCCTGAGTATGTTACAAAGACATTTTGTGATTTATTGGAGTTCTTGGGCTAGTTTTAAATTTTTTACAAATAGCATTTTTTTTGATCTTGTTTTCTTTGTTTTTGTATGTTTAGTTTTGTTTCGGGAGAGAGAGACATAAAATTAGAGCAAATGTATATAAAATATATATATAATTTGCTGCAATTACCTCATTTTTCATATAATATATATAATTATTTTTGTTAATTCATACATTCTTTTAGTTTTATAGCTATGTATATATAAAATTTGAACAACTTATCAAGCCTAAGACTTTTCAAATAAAAATCATTTTAGTAAAATTATCTTTTTTTTTTTTTTTTGGATGAACTGGTGAGCTTTGCTAAGAAACAAATCAAACACACAAACAAAGTTTCTTTACGAACATCATTAAAAAGTTGTGTTGGAACCTCTTATGTTGAATACCATTAACCAAAATTTGAATAATGACTTTACAAGATATGGGTTCAATGAATGGATCTTGACTAGAATCTCACATATCTTATGAGACTATCTTATAAAACATTTCTCTTACGTGTGTGAGTTCCATACATGTGATGTGGGTGCCATATGTTGTGAGAGAGATGTCTAATGAGATATCTTCTCGTTAGGGAGATAGTGTGTGATCTACCTATGCTTGAGAGTTGGCCAACTTGATTTCCCTCTAATAGCCATCAAATAATGAACAAATTAAACTTCAGTCCTTAACTGTTTTAGTACATTCTCATTTGTCTTGAAGATATTTGTAATGTGAAATAAATGAATGACCAAGCATGAAGCATAGATGAGAGAGCTTGAGGATTTATATTTGCTTCTTTGTATGATAGCTAATAAGATGTAATTGCTCGTAGGATTATGATCTGGTCTTTCCTTTAAGGATTTCTTCCCCTTTTAAAGGAATAAAAGAGAAATTTGTTCAAAAGATGAACGGATGACTAAAGTGTTTTATAGGATGACTTGCTTCATTGATATCATCTTGGGAGTTGGAATGAGGAGATTCAGACTGGCCTAGACCATGTCCCAAATGTACTCTTGCAATTTCACTGTTCTTGGTAATTTATTCAAGTTTATTCATGGTGTATATAAAGGTGCATGTCTACAACCTAACACTTTTGTGTTCTAGTTTCAAGCACATGCTCTCTTTTAAGTTTTAACCCTTACATCACATCTTGCTATAATCATGTCTCAACAAAAATTACAGATGGGAGCCTAAGGTGTAAATGAGGAGTGAGTTCAGTACCAACTTAATTAAAGTCAAACTTATCAACTCATGGGATCCTAAGGAACTTTGCCTTCAACCCTTGAAGCTAGCAGGCTTTTCAACTAGTTTGAATGCTTAAGAGAGAAGCAAAGAGACAAATAAACTTTGCCTACCAGCAAAGGTATTAAGGGTAAACAAAATTTCAGATTTATTGAGAGTTAGAGACTCAACTTGGTCCAACAGCCCACAATACCGAAGTTTTTCCTAGACTACGGATTAGCCAACATCAAGAAATTGAGTGGAGCATGCACTTCTAGATCTAGCCAAGCAAGTATCTGTAACCATCATTTCAATCTTTGATGAGTGCCAATGATAGAACATTGAAACATAAGATGAACAAGGAGGCACTAGTAGGATCCTCATCTCATTCTCATGAGGCCACTTAGGCAAAACACCTTTATAAAGGTGGCCCAATGATCAGGATATGATATGACACTCAACTGATGCACCGAAAGATCAGTTGTGACTCCATTTGTAAATCAACAATGTTACACAAAGGAAAACAAATTTCACCATCTTTTTTACATGATTTATTAAGATACTAGATTGTAACTAGGGTAATATCATTCTGATTAATATCATTGTTAACATCACTTTTATTATATACCAATTACAAGGATATGCTGAAAAAATATTGGAAAATTTATTGTATATTATAAAAAAAGACTTTACGCATTGCGCAACCAACAATGATTAGATTCAATTCCTGTGCACCAAAATGGTTAGAATTGTTAGGATTATGACATGTCCATTTTTGATCATATGTCGTGATTTTGATAGGTTCAATATATATAAGTACTAAACCTAAACCAAATCTCTAAAGAATTAGGGATTTATAGACATAAAAGTATGATAAAAATTTTGACATCTAACATAAGTAAGTGACGTCAATAATAAGTCTAAATAAGAATCCAAACCCGTAAAAGCTTGGATTTGAATTTTTTGTTGCTGAACTTTGTGCATTTGTAACTTTGCTCAGTCCCTAAGCAACAAATTCTCTTACCTGCCGACAACTTCAATCAGCCTGGTGCCCCTAAACATTGGGACACAATCCTTTTATCTCACGATTCCCACTTGTCAACAGAAAATTGGACAGACAACTTTAAAGTTTAAACTTTTCTTTTTACCTTATCATCACATCATCACTCATCAAGGTCAAACCCCATTTTCTATTCCCATTTTCCACTAATCCAACGGCAGTTAAACGAATAAACAATTCATATTTCATCAAATACCATTAACCAGAACAAACGACAGCATTTATAATGTACCTCACACAGCTCCACTTGTAACTGACAGATCTTACAAAGTTCAAACACACACTTTATACGCAGAGACACAGAGACAGACAGAACTGAGAGTCAGAGAACTCTGAGTTTGAAGCTATGGAGGCTGTTATAGCAGCAAAACCGATTATTAAAGTGGCGGCTCTATGTGGGTCTCTTCGAAAAGGCTCGTACAATCGTGGCCTCGTTCGTTCTGGTACTTTCTCAGCTTTTGTTTTTACTGTTTTCTACTTTGTTTTGGGAACTGAGTTTTGATTGTGTGTGTGTTCTGTTGTAGCAATCGAGGTGAGCAAGTCCATCAATGGCTTGGAAATGGAGTACATAGACATATCACCTTTGCCTATGCTCAACACTGATTTGGAAGGAGAAGGAACTTTCCCACCAACCGTGGAAGCATTTCGTCAGAAGATTAAAGAAGCTGATAGCATTTTCTTTGCTTCACCGGAGTACAACTACTCAGTCACAGGTACTCCTTTTTTTTTTCTTTTTCTTTTTCTTTCTTTCTTTAAAAAAAAAAAAGTCTTGGAAAATTTGTATTGTTTGCAAATTTTCAGTTTTGGACTAAAATTCATGTCATGGGTTGAATTTATTTTGGGTAAATTTCAACAATTCAACCTCTGTGAGGTGTATCGAAAGACAGTCTCCAAATGTTACTGAATGTAAAAATGTAACCAAAAAAATTGAACTTCTTAACAATTTTTTATTTTTATAAATTACTCATTTGTACTGAATTTATTATAGAACGCCATCTTGACAAATCTCGAGAGAGAGGGTAGAGTTATTTTGATCATACTTTGCATAAGAATGTTTATTTAAAAATAAAATATTTTGTTAGAAAAGTCAGACATGGACTAATTTGTCACATTTTGTACTCTCATTTTGATAAATCCTTATGGAGATAGTTGTAATTTACCTATTTATTTTTCAGAGGAGATGTGGGACATGAAGCATGCAAGGTTTTGAAAATGGTGGGTGCTTTGTATAAGGGCTGGGTTAGTTCTTAGAAAAGAATCTTTGAGGCTTTGTCTGTGGTTTTCTTTAATATTTGGGGTGGTGTTGTTTGATTAAAAAATGGAAAAGAAAAAGGGCAATGGGACAAGCAAAAGTTGTCCTGTTATAGGAGATAGATAAGGAATTCAGGACCTTGTGGTTGCAAGTGGGTGAGGTCTCAACTTAGTAGTAGGTACCACTGCATATAATATATGACTTTTATTACTTGGAAGTTTAGTTGACCCAACTTTTGGATTTTATTTTGTACGCATGGTATCACGGCTTTCATTGCCAATTCGACCACCCAAATCCCCCAATATTATATTTCTTTAACTACAGCTGGTTCTAAATTACTTTTATGATTATTATTATTGTTGACCATACACTTTGCACTTTAGACTACCCAAATTCTTTCAAATGCAATGTTGTGTTAATATATAATATTACTTAGTTTTTCAACCAAATTTCCATCATTCTGTCAAAAATCAGAATCTTCAAGCAAACAGTGCAGGGAGGGGGAAAGCAGGGAAAGGAAAAAAAAAGTAGAGAGTTAAATTAGCCTGAGTTTTTCAAATGTCTAATCAGCATATGTGGTCATTGTCTTTGAAACTATATATATGTATGTATTAGCTTTATGTTGAAAAGATTATTTGATTATTTGTTGAAAGTTGACAAAAGTTTCATTATACTTAAAAAAAAAAAATAGATTGAAACTTTAAAAAGTTGTACACAAGTAAATGAGCTAATAATCCAACTAAAACAAAGTTCATCTAAACGTACATTCAATGCCTTTTAGTTGATCATTTCAATCTATGAGCTTTGAGGTACCTGATGCGTTAGGCCTCTCAATTATAAGTATGGTTCATTAATCTTATTTCAAACAAAATCTAGTGTGATATGAGAAGTATAGCAGGAACTGTTTATAGGGATATTCATCTTGACCCTGACTAAGTGAATCCCATAGGACTTCAGAAAATTGCTATGAACTTAGCCTGACCTTAAAGAGAGAGCTACATAAGCCTGGCATGTCACAGTATGTGATTCCATATTCCAAATCCTAGAGTGATTTGATTCTAGGTATCCTTTCTCCAAGCTCACTCTGTGATGTACAGAAACCATGTGTTGAATAGACTGATTTCTGTGTAGGAAGGTTGGAAGGACATCAAGGAAGTTTCTATATTTGTTCTATTTTGCATATCTTACTGATCAAAAGCATCTGAATGGCTTAAATTGTCAGGGAAAATTGTTGGGTCCATTGTCAATTTATATGGAACAAATGGATGCATAAAGGTTCAACTCAACTCATCCAAGCCTTCATAAAAAATTGTTGAGGAAAAATACTTGCAGAACTTAAAATTTGACATGTAAAAAAAGGCTTTTAAAATTAGACATATTTCAAGAGAAGAAATTAAAAGTTTTTTAAAAGGAGCTTCAACATAGTAAAAATTGTTCTTGGACAAGTTTCTGTAAATTCTTTTCCAATGCCCAATAATTAATTCTTCCTCCTGATATATCATTAATATCCTTTGTAGAGCCAATATGGTTGGAACTGTTTACCCGTTTGACCTTGACTATTCTGATGGCAAGTTCATTGTCTGTAATCTGTGTTGAAAGTTGATACAATTAGCTAAATAGTTTACTAGTGGGGACCATCCCAAGAAAGTAGTAGTGACTGCTAGCATGCTGTCTCTAGGATAGAGTGAGACAGAAAAAATGAACCTTTCTTACTTATTAATACAGCAATTTTCTAGGCTCCAGCTATTGCATCTTTCAGATGTTGCAATGTAATATAATCCTCTTCATATTGCTTTCTGTTGCTGATTCCAAATAATTCAAGAGTTGTTGACATTTGTTATTCTAAAATCGTCTTTTCCTGCAGCAATTCTTAATATTTCAATTTCTGGCACTACTTTCTTGCTATCTTTAAGCTACATTCTTGTCAAATATAAAGCTGATATATTACGTGCATGCAAACGTTTTGTGGAGATGAGCACTCTTTCGGCTATGATATCCTTTGTCCTATGCATAGTTGAAATTTAATGTAGAACCAGAGGGGTTTGAGTCAACTTGAGGAATTTCACAATGTAGGAAAATGGAAAAAAAGGTTTTATAGTTTTGAATCATACTAAATTTCCTAATGGATTCTTGGAAAAAATGGAAATGCATGGTTTTTGATTAGATGCAAGAGGAAGTTGTTAAATCATATTGTCCAGAGTCAGTGGGTTATAATTCATCAGCGTTGACAGAGTGCACATCTAATAATGCACCCCTTGCCATGTAAAATATTTTGATTTGTTTTGTTACAATGCTAACCTTGTTCCAATTCTCATGCAAGAATACATTACTTTCCCTTGTGTAAATGGCATTGATGGATCTGTAATTATATTATTCAATTATCAAAAATTAAAAAGGGAGGGTAGGGGGTGTTAATTTGCAGTCTATATATGTTAAATTTTTTAGCCAGCATATTAGGATTATGCATTGCCAAAAAATCAGGTGCATGTTATTTTCTGCTCTCTGTCTTGCCAACTCTTTTCTCTTCCCCACTTTACCAGCACCTCTGAAGAATGCAATTGACTGGGCATCTAGACCACCAAATGTTTGGGCTGATAAAGCAGCTGCAATTGTAAGTGCTGGAGGAGGTTTTGGTGGTGGACGGTCACAGTATCACCTTCGCCAAATTGGAGTTTATTTAGATCTTCATTTCATCAACAAACCTGAATTTTTCTTGAATGTGTTCCAACCTCCTGCAAAGTTTGACAGTGATGGCAATTTGGTTGATGAATCAATCAAGGAGAGGTTGAAGGAAGTTCTTATATCCTTGCAGGCATTTACCTTACGCCTCAAAGGAAAGCTTTGAGAAATAATTGGTGATTTTTGGGTGAAAATAATTTGTGACTCAGTATGTACTATGCCTGGCATTACAACCTAGCTGATTCTTTATGCCAAGTAGTAACATGCTGCATGGATTTTTATTTTTATTATTTTTTCTGTAAAAGTGAAGTTTGGAATCAGACATCAACTTGCTTTCATGTTCTTTTGGCGTGTCATGGTTTTGAGAAATATTTGTACTAGTCAAAGCTTCTGTTCATGGCCTGGTGATGAAAAGTTAGAGCCAATGGTCCTTGGATCAAATGGCTTGTTACCCTCATAAACAAGATGGAATTGAGATTATGTGTTCAATCCATATAGATCTGTGAGTTTTGTATTTACTCATCAAAGAAGAAGCATAATAAACTGGGTCTATCCAAACTGTAGCAGAATTACATTTAGCAAATTGATAAACTGATAACGTTTTGATAACCTACTAATTTGTAATGCTATTATAAGGTATAGATGATTGATTCAAGGTTTTCTTTATTACAAAGAAAATATCTGAATATTTTGTCCAACAGTTTTTCTATGACCACAATTATTGTAACATGATTTTTGTCACAACTCTGATATGGTCGATTGTGAGTAGTAGACAATTACTTAATTTCACATGGACCTGCCACTTTTTCTTTATCACTCATAATCAATCATATGAAAATTTTGACATAAAAATTGTGTTCACAAACTTTCTCTTTATCCAAGTAAAAAGTAGAGACATTCTTCAACTATACGTCTATACCCCTTTACCATGCATTGTGTATAATCCATTCTCTCAGTAAATCACACTCAGATGGTAGGCGTGTGTCATAGTATTGACATGCAAGTTGAGTTCCTCAAGTTCAATCCTTGACAACAGGTATTTTCATACAAGAATAGCATTATATATATATATATACACACGCACACACGCAAACAAGATGTGTGTAACAAACACCACCTATATATATAAATCCCGGCCTTGTTACAAAATTTGCTTTCATGGGATCACCGCGGGTATATGATCTTTCTTGATGAGTTTTATGGATCCGTAAATAGATTTATAAAGGTGATGGTTGTATGAAGATTAGTCCAAGATGCCTAATTTTTGTATTGTTCAGATTTATCAGTAACAACTAACAAGTCTTCCAAGGTGTGGTCAAGGGCCAGATAAATTTTGGTCTTTTCATAGGCCGGCCCATGTGCATCACAGACTGAATTTGTGTTGTTTATACAATGTGCCTGCCCTTTAACCCAAAAGATGGAGATTTGAAAACTTAGATGTTAAAAATATTAAGAAGTGTCAATAATCATAAGGCTTTTAGGGTAAGGAATAGTTTTTGGTTTCTATTATTTTTAAGTTTTTATTATAAAAATATGTACCACAAATTTGTCACCTTTTTTTTTTTTTTTTGTTTGGGGGGTGGGGGTTCTAACTATCCCCAAGATAAAATAAATCTACTATAAGAGAATTGAAATCTTTACAAAAGATTTAACCTTAAATTTATTGCTACCTTATGTAGTAACTTGCTAATACGATCACGTGCAAACTTTGAATCCATGAATTCCTTCTCTCATTGGATTTACAGCAACACAAGCACCCTTGCTTGTGATTTTGAGATCTTACTCAAAAGTTTCAGATCACCATCATTAATGATCTTGTTGCAGCAACTAGGTTCTACTAACACTTGATTGTAGATCTTGCTTTAGTAGATTCTTGTGTAATTAAAAGGTATAAAACCTCTCAAATCTTATAAAGAGTAATACACAAGTCTTCAAAAGTCTCAAAACGTAGCTAGGGTTTCCATTTTATATGTGGACAAATTTGAATGAAACCCTAAATATTTTCGTGGGCTTGGGCTTGATTTAAAAATCTGCAGAATTTCTTTTCTTGAAATTTTCGATCGATCGAGCCTAATTCTCGATTGGTCGAGCAAGGTAGAAAGTGTCTCCTTTTTTCTGCAGTCAGTTGAACTTGAAGCTTAAAACTTAGACCTTTAAGCATTGCCTAACACATAGACTAAACATGTTTTGTTTTCGGTTTGCCAACACATTTAAAATATGATTCTAAACATTTAAACCTAAATTTTTAGAACCTAACATAACTTATTGTGAAAAAAGATGTAACTAATTAAATTCATAATTTACTACCTTAACAATTTGTGAAAAAAATGGAAAAAGAAAAAAAAAATCATTTTAACCTTATAATTAATTTATAATTTAATGTTGTACCCTTTGAATAGGTTGAGATTTAATTAGTTATTTTTTAAAATCTTAAGATTTAATTTTTTATTTATTAAAATATTAGGTTTTAGTTTTTTTACTTTTAAAACTGCAAGGTTGAATTTGTTACACCCTTATAACTACAAGGTTTAAAATGAAAATTTCCCAAAAAATTATATATGTTCCTAGCTAGTATTATAAGTTGTAGAACACATTAAGATAACGAAACAATTAATTCATTGAAATGCATGTCTCACAAGTCAATAAGAAGCTTAGAAGAATTCACACTTAATTATTGGCATTGTTACTTAAAAAAAAATTGCATATGGATGAATAAGAACGTACTATTTACTAATTAAATTATCTTGACTTAGATTTTACCCTTGTTTTTATATAAGGATATTGTAAGGACACAATTTGGCTCTCAAGCTCAAAGGATGGATGAACTTAGGCCCAAAGAGCCCAATACAAAGAATTTGTAGATAGTGAGTTGGAAAACTGTGTTTTAATGAATTAAACAACAAATAAAGTGGATCAAAATGATAAGAAAATAAAGATAGACTAGGCTAATCTAAAGAAAATCATCCTTGGCACAATTTGAGGACATCAATTCTTATATGTTTCTCTCAAGTTTAATTATAAGTTCAACTCTTAATTGCTACAATGTTTTTCTCTTAATTTCTTGATCTATACTCTCTTCCTTCCTTCATCTCAACCCTCCATGTGTACAGTAGATTGCTGGTGTTGATTCTTGTCCCATCAGTACTTTCCTGAAGTCTCTGGTAGTAGTTATAAGGCTGAACATTATTGTTCAAGTATCACTTCCTCATTATTGTGGCCAAAGAGTTAGCTACAAAGCATTCAATACAGTGATAGTAGTTTTCTCTTTAGATATTTTAGGACTTCCCTCTATCTTGCGCTTCTGTGATGATTATCTGTATTAATAGAATTTTCTGGAACGTTACCCTGGATGGCAGACCACCCCTTTAGACCTCGACTTTACTCAACCAAGGAGGCATTTATCCTCAGACCACCCTCATGGATCCTTATGATCAAAACTAACCTCTTCACTTATTAACACAGACTCCCATAATAATGTTCACACTTTCTCGGACTACTTTATGTCCTCGAATTGGGCCTCCGGTCCAATATGTACACATATATATATATATATATATATATTGCTGGGCCTAACACCCCTACAGATATTTATTTGTTGATTAGTTATTTCCTTAATTTTTGGCATTGTTACTTTAAGGAAAAAAAAAGCATATGGTTGAATAAGAACTATTTACTAATTAAATTATCTTGAGTTAGATTTTACCCATGTTTTTATATAAGGATATTTATTTTTTGATTAGTTATTTCCTTAATTTTTCTGATACATTTTTCTCTATGTGAAATGAGTTTTTGATATGATAAAAATTTGTTGTAGCCATCCAACTAAGCCAAGAGTCAGTCAAAGGAATTGAAATAGAGTACATAGAAATCGACCGGCTACCTTTGCTAAATACTGACCTTGAAGGCCAGGGAACATTTCCACCAGAAGTTGAAGATTTCCGTCAGAAAATAAAAGAAGCNGGGGGGGGGGGGGGGGTGGGGGGGCGGGGAACTCTAATTAAAGAAAAACTCACAATCTTTGAAAAATTAAAATGAGATAGTGGAATAAAAGCCAGCATTCCTGCAATTTGGCTTCTCAAAAACAAAAAAAGTTTCAACTTTAATTGATTCAATGTGTAAAATATATAAACAATTGTACAAATAAGAGTATCTAAAAGCATGTCCCATTTTAATAACCTTTCATGTTCTATTTAAGAAGTCGATCTCTTATTACGCAGTCAAATATACCTTTCTATATTTCTTTAATTTTTGTATACAATGTTTTTCTCTTAATTTCTTGATCTATACTCTCTTCCTTCCTTCATCTCAACCCTCCATGTGTACAGTAGATTGCTGGTGTTGATTCTTGTCCCATCAGTACTTTCCTGAAGTCTCTGGTAGTAGTTATAAGGCTGAACATTATTGTTCAAGTATCACTTCCTCATTATTGTGGCCAAAGAGTTAGCTACAAAGCATTCAATACAGTGATAGTAGTTTTCTCTTTAGATATTTTAGGACTTCCCTCTATCTTGCGCTTCTGTGATGATTATCTGTATTAATAGAATTTTCTGGAACGTTACCCTGGATGGCAGACCACCCCTTTAGACCTCGACTTTACTCAACCAAGGAGGCATTTATCCTCAGACCACCCTCATGGATCCTTATGATCAAAACTAACCTCTTCACTTATTAACACAGACTCCCATAATAATGTTCACACTTTCTCGGACTACTTTATGTCCTCGAATTGGGCCTCCGGTCCAATATGTACACATATATATATATATATATATATATTGCTGGGCCTAACACCCCTACAGATATTTATTTGTTGATTAGTTATTTCCTTAATTTTTGGCATTGTTACTTTAAGGAAAAAAAAAGCATATGGTTGAATAAGAACTATTTACTAATTAAATTATCTTGAGTTAGATTTTACCCATGTTTTTATATAAGGATATTTATTTTTTGATTAGTTATTTCCTTAATTTTTCTGATACATTTTTCTCTATGTGAAATGAGTTTTTGATATGATAAAAATTTGTTGTAGCCATCCAACTAAGCCAAGAGTCAGTCAAAGGAATTGAAATAGAGTACATAGAAATCGACCGGCTACCTTTGCTAAATACTGACCTTGAAGGCCAGGGAACATTTCCACCAGAAGTTGAAGATTTCCGTCAGAAAATAAAAGAAGCTGATAGTGTTCTATTTGCTTCGCCTGAGTACAACTTTTCCCTCGCTGGTACCCTCTTTTCTCTCATTCTCCAATATATTGAAATGTTCTTCGTCGAAATTGGCGTTTGCTAATTAATTATTTTCAAGAATCTTGAGAAATGAAGTGCTTGAAGTGGTTTATTTTTCTGTGCGTAGAGATGATTATTGAACTATAATTTATTCTTTGTAAAAATCATTATAATTTAATATATAAACCTAAGAGAGTTGTGTCAAATCTACTTCAAAAACACTTAACAAACCACCCTCAAAAAAATCTAGTTTGGAGGAGAAGTTTGTGATTTTATCAGAAATAATATGATTTTCTGTCCATGTCTCATCTATTTTGAAATGAAATTTAATTTGATACCAAGAGAAAATTTTTGAAGTATATATCTTTTTTTTTTGTTATTAAAAAAAAAAAAAAAAGGTTAACTATGCATGCATGCCATAACAAACCTAACATTAGAATATAAGAGAATTTTAATTAAAAACGATTAGAATCATACATAGCAAATGTAGGAATTGGCTCTTAACCAATTTATGGATTATACAAGATTTATTTAATTTCGGCCTAGAAAAAGAATATTAGATTTATAACAATATAGCTTATAATTTTTGTGCGTGTATTATGCTTTCTTTTCTTAATTAGCACCTTTGAAGAATGCTATTGACTGGGCATCTAGACCACCAAATGCTTGGGCTAACAAGGCTGCTGCCATTATAAGCACTGGAGGAAGTGGTGGCGGCGAACGAGCACAGTATCATCTTCGCCAAGTCGGAGTTTTTCTTGATATTCATTTTATCAATAAGCCATTGTTTTGCTTGAATGCATTCGAGCCTCCTGCAAAGTTTGATAAAGATGGTAACTTGGTCAATGCAGAGACCAAAGAGAGGTTGAAGGAAGTTCTTCTAGCCTTGCATGAATTTACTTTGCGTATTCAAGGCAAGTGATAAGATAATATGTGTGTAATTCTCAGACAGAAGGGGCAAAAATATATGATTTTTTTTAATGCAATGGGGGTGAGGCTTGTATGGGTCATTATTTTCCTTTTTATTTTGGTCGTGCTGCAGTGGCATTTAATTAGCTCAACTTATTGTAAATGTTTCTTTGGTATGTAATGTGGTAATAAAATTTTGTTCCCGTTTCTGAGAAATTATTGTTTTTCGTTAGTTAGATCTACGCAATTTCTTTTGTTTATGGGTGCTAAATAATCAAGCCCAAGTGGGGAATAAAATGTGCAATTAACTAAAGTAAAATACTAGTGTTGCCTATTATATAGGGAATTAGTTGAGTTTTTTTTTTTTTTTTGAAAGGGATTAGAAAGAAACTTTTCAAACTCTTCCAATAATTTTTTATTAGATGTGAATTTTAAAAATTTGACCATTAGATTGCATGTTTTTATTATATCCTCATGGTTACAAAATTTCAAAAAAACCAAAGATTAATAGCTATGTCATCAATTAAATGTTTAAATTTTAAGTTTTTGTAGTATAAAATTATGCATAAAAAATAAGTTTATTGATCAAATAGTAAATATTATCAAATTTGAATGAAATTTAATATTTATATTAAGAATATAAAGAAAATATAATTTAACGGTGAGATTTTCAAAATTCACATCTAATAAAAAGATAAAAGAAAATTTTGAAGTGGTTCTCTCCAAACTATTTTGGTGAGAAACATTTTTATTTTTATTTTTTCTAGGCCTCAATTTAATTTGTTAGTGCTGAGGACCTTCAACTTTTACAGATATTTGCTATATTCTTAATAGTTAATACAGTAAGATGGATTTATTTTCTTAATATATTTTAAAGAATCAAATTAAATGTCTAAAATTTATGTACTTAGATTAATCTCTTCCTTTGATTATTAGTAACTATGCATTGATTATATTTGTTCCTTTATTTTAATGATATAAAACATATGTTTGTAGTTACATTTGTTTGCAATTTTTTATTCATTTTGTTATTTTTATCAATTAATATTTTTGGTTAATTTTACTTTTAATATTTTATTTTAATCTTGCCCTCTTAAAATTGAAATCCTAACTCTGTCAATTTCACTTATATATATATATATATATGTATATATATATTTGACTAGTATTTCCAATGTGTTAGGACGGCTACAAGAGTCCTAAACCAACTGGGACTTAAACACCATGTGTAACTTGGTTTTGGACATCGTGTGTGACTTTGATTTTGATTGCCAAAGTCAAACCACGTTACAATTATCATGGAAAAGGCCTCATTATGATAGTCCTTGCCTGAGTGAATGGCATATATTAAACCTTTCAGCTAAAAAAAGGGTCCAGATGATTGGGTTAATTCATTATGATAGTTTTTATAAAATAAAAATTAAATTCAATAGTTAATTGGGTTACCTCATTATGAAGTTATTAGATTGGATTAAATTCACTTTTTTTTTTTTTATTATTAACTTAAACTTGTGGACCCCCTCAAAAAAAAAAAAAAAAAAAAAAAAACATAAACTTGTGGAATAAGTGATAGTTAATTAAGATCTCTCACATGCAACCAAGATAATTAAACAACAAAAATAAAAAGATCAAAGTACACACAAGAACACCAAATTTACGTAATTCACTTAAAACTAGGGTAACATTCATTGACATGTTCAATAGTATTTCTTATGATGACTGCAAAAAGAGTTACAAGGACTACATAATATTATATGTATGAAATTAACATGAGACCCTCAAAAAATTTCCTCATGATAGAAACAAAGGACTAATTTCAATTTTCAAGTCCTTGCTAGAAACAAAGAAGAAGAGAGAAATTGTGAAAAAGTTTCAAAAATCGATGGACTCTTGATCTTGAGAGAGTAGAGTCAGAAGATATGCACAAACAGAGAGTATTATCATCTTCCACATGTGTAGCATTTGACTCGGAAGATTTTTCTGTACCACATAGAATCCAGTTTCCTGGATGAGGAAGAAAATGTACTGTTGCATAAATCCGGTGTGATGAATTTACTTCAATTATCAAATCATTTTTGTTCCGCAACAGCCATACTCCACCATTAAAGAAAGCTGGATCTATGCAATGTGAACCAGAGAATCCAAGTTCCTCAACTTAATTGATGCTATATATGAAGCATGAAGGAGTACATAAACCAGGAGTGACTTCAAAAATCGATGGACTATTGATCTAGGAATTTTACCTAGACTACCAGTTAACATCTTTTCATTTTTCAATCTTAATGAGTGGCAATGATAGAACATTAACATGTAAAATGAACAAGAAGACAGGGCCAATGATCAGGATATGATGCGTCTTAACATACAATTGCACAAAAATGAGTTTTTCTTCTTAGTTTTGACCCTATCACCTCATCACTTACGTAATAGACCAACCCACATGTCAACATACATGAACTTCTCTCTTTTAATTTATTCTTACCCTATGATCACCTCATCACTTACGTAATTAATAATAGACTAACCCCATCAACACTCTCCATCTCTCCCCACTCTTCCTATTTGCATTATTTTCATTTGAAATAAATATTTTCAATAACGGTTCAGATAAATATTATAAGATACTCTTTGGTTGAATAGATGTAAAAGTGGGAGAATAAAAAATGTTAAGAATAATAAAAAAAATTTTAATTTTTCATCACGTATATTTAGTATAGATTTCAGAAAATAAAAAAAGTGGAAGAATAAAATTAAATCACTAGTATTATACCTTATTGTAGATTGAAACAATGGGATAATGGGTCAATTTTGTAATTTCGTATTTACACCCATTTTCTCCCTTTTTAGACCGCAAAATACAAAATAGGGTCATTTTCGTTTCAAACATGTCCATTTCATCTATTTAATGGTTCAAATTTAATATTTTAGATCTTACAATATACATATTGTTACATCATTTAAAATTTTCTGATGTTTCAAATTATACACTTTTAGATTTGTAAAATGTAATTAGGATACTGTGTAATAAACAAATGAATAAATCTTGGAATAAAAGAGGAATTTTTCATGAAAGAAAAAGTTAACAAATACTTTAAAAACATTGGTATAGGAAATATTTTTAGAAAATTTGATGTAGAAAGAAAAAGAAAAAAGCTAATTTTTTTTATTATAAATTTTTATATTTTTCATATTTTGAAAACTTTCTAATTTGGAGACCCTTCTACGAAACAAAGGAATGGCGTTACATCTATATACTTTTCCTGGTCAAGGTCAAAGCCACCTAGGCAGACATAGCAGACGCAAAAAAAGCTATAAAACATGCACCCTCCATTATTGTGGCGGTAGAAGAACTCAAAACTATTTTCTCTGCTCGTCTATATACTGAGATACCGGCACATCCTTTCAGATACACCCAGAAACATAAGAGGAAAACTGAGATTAAGAGAGAGAGAGAGAGAAAATGGAGGCAGTTGTAGCAGCAAAACCAATAATTAAAGTGGCGGCTCTATGTGGGTCTCTTCGTAAAGCCTCGTACAACCGTGGCCTAGTTCGTTCAGGTACTTTTGTTTTTTCTGTTCTTCTACTTTGTTTTCAGGAGTTGGGTTTTAATTTTTTGTGTGTTTGGTTATAGCAATCGAGCTGAGCAAGTCCATCGATGGCTTGGAAATAGAGTACATAGACATTGAACCTTTGCCTATGCTCAACACTGATTTAGAGGGAAATGGAACTTTCCCACCAACTGTTGAAGCTTTCCGCCAGAAGATTAAAGAAGCTGATAGCATTCTCTTTGCCTCGCCCGAGTACAACTTCTCAGTCTCAGGTACTCCTTTCTATACCTTCATTTTATTCATTAGTCTTGGAAAATTGGTGTGTGGTTTGTAACTTTTCAGTTTTGGTATACAAATTTTTGTCTTGTGTTAGACTTTATTTTGGGAAAGTTTCACAAACCCAACCTCCATGAGGTGTATCAGAATGACACTCCTAAAGTTGGAGGAGCTATTATATTTTAAGAGAAAAAATTAAAAGCTTTTTAAAGGATCTTGAACCCAGTAAAATTTGTTTCAAGATGACAAATTGTTTTAAGGAGCTTCAACAACTCCTGATGTTTCATTGATGTTCTTTGTTACGAGCCAAGATGGTTGGTGGAGTCGGGAATTGTTTTAAGGGGACCAAGTTAAATATGACAAAAAAAAAATATATATATATATATATATCATGATTATTAAATGTTTTGGTTGGTTTTAGTTAGTTTAATTAGTAAAACTCTCCTCGTCAAACATAAAAGATATCTGAAGTTTGATTTTCACCTACATGGAAAATAAATTGGTATGAGAGCAATCATCATGAATCAGATTTATAGATTTAAAACACTATTCTTAAAAAAAATAAAAAATTATTTCATAAACTAATTTTAACTTAATTAATGTGGATATTGCTTATTTTACTGAAAATGAAAATTATTGTTAAAAATATTGTAGATAAAGGTAAAAATTAGTTGAAATAGTATAGTGGGGTCTATGAATAGTGTCAAAAAGTGCAGTGGGGTCCATAAATAGTAGCAAAAATAAATTGAATAGTGAAATAATTTTAATTTTTCATTTCAATCCAAACGAACATTAAAATTATTTATAATAAACCAAAAAATTAAAATGAATTCAATACTTCAATAAATAAGAACACATGTTACTATTATCAATATATATATATATATATAAAATATACAAAACTAGAAATTAAATATAAATTGAAATAATAAAACATCAATAGTGGAAGTTGCAAACCACATGTCCACAACGCATAAAATCAACGGTCAAAATTCTCTATTGCCAAAGCAAATGGCACTATTATGAATGCTAAATATAGTATTAACATATACAATGAAAGCTGTAGACCACAAATAAAATAGAGCGAGACACAGATAAAATGACATTTTCTTACTTACTATATTAATGCAGCAATTTCATAGGATTCAGCTGTTGCTTCCTTCGGATGCTGCAATATGTAGTAATATAATCCTTTTCATATTGCTTTCTGTCATTAATTCAAATGATTCAAGAGTTGTTGACTTTTGTTTTTGTGAAATTGTCATTTACTGTAGCCATTCTGAAGATTTCAATTTCTGGCACTGTTTTCTTTCTATCTTGATGCTACATTATTCTAATCAAATACAAAGCTGATTTATTAGGCACAAGCATTCCTTAGGCGGAGATAAATATTCTTTCATCTCTAATATTTGATTAACAATTTTTTTTTTCCAAAAATTTAAGGGGTAGGAAAATGTTGAATTTAATTATTTAGTTCAACACTCTCCCTTTATGCGTTGGCCTTAACTATTCTTATTAACAAGATTTGAATCTAAGGCCTCTTACTTAGATACAATAATAAATTATTTATCCGATTAGTTATAAACTTAAGTTGTTAAGCAATAGTGAATTTAATCATTTAATGTAACAATATTTATCCTATGCATAGTTAAATATATATTGAGAACCAGAGGTGTTTGAGTCAACTCGAGGAATTTCACAACCGATAAAAATGGAAACGCTTGCCTTCTTCCCAAGTCTCATGCAAGAATACTTGACTTTCCCGTGTGTAAATGGCATTAATGGATCCTTAACTATATTGTTCAATTGTCAAAAAGAAAACGAGAGGGGTAGGGGGAGTACTTAATTAGTTTGCAGTCTATATATGTTATATTGTTTTATTCAAGATATTATTAGGATTATGCATTGCCATGAAATTAAGTTCTTGTAACTTCTGCATTATGTTTTGCCAACTCTTTTCTCTCTTGTTCTATATCAGCACCTCTGAAGAATGCAATTGACTGGGCATCTAGACCACCAAATGTTTGGGCTGATAAAGCAGCTGCAATTGTAAGTGCTTCAGGAGGTTCTGGTGGGAGTCGGTCACAGTATCACCTTCGCCAAATTGGAGTTTTTCTAGATCTTCATTTCATCAATAAACCTGAGTTCTTCTTGAACGCACACGAACATCCTGCAAAGTTTGATGGCAATGGTAACCTGGTTGATGAATCATTCAAGGAGAAGTTGAAGGAAATTCTTATATCCTTGCAGAGATTTACTTTGCGCCTCCAAGGAAAGCTCTGAGAAAAAATTTGTTATTCTTTGATGAAAATTAATAAGTGATTTGGTATGTACTATGCTGGCATTACAACCTATCTGATTATTTACTGCAACAACAATAATAACAAGAAGCCTTAATTTCGAATTTTAGAGTTGCCTATGAATCTTCAATAGACTAGTCGGGGTAGGCCACATGTACGCTTATGCTCCATTCCATTTTATTTGAAGTTGTTCTTTATGTTAATTATTTAATTGATAAGTCTACTAATATTTATATATTTTTAATTATTTTCTATGAAAGTAAATTAAAAGTTGGAAAGAAAACTTAAATTCATGTTCTTTTGGCATGTCATGTGCTAAGTTTTCTGAGAATTGTTTGTAGTAGTCAAGCTTTTGTTCATATTGTTCATTGCAATGCTTGGTGATGAAAAGCCAGTGCCAATGGTCCTTGGACCAAAGAGCGTGTCTTACCTTGTAAACAAGTTGAAAGTGAGATCATGGGTTCAATCCATTTAGGTTTGTAACTTTCGAATTTATCCATCAAAGAAGAAGAATATAAGCACACTGGGTCTATCCAACCTGTAGTAGAATTACAATTTGCATAATAATATGATTAACTGATAACATGTTGATAACCTAATATGTAATACTATTATAAGATATAGATGATTGATTCAGGAATTTCCTTTTCATGAAGAAAATAGTGGAATATTTTGTCCAATGATTCTTCTATGATTACAACTTTTGTGTTATAATTTTTCCCACAACTTTAATATGATCAATTATGAGTATTAAACAATTGTTTTCACATGAATTCACCATTCATACCTACCACGCCAGAGTTGTGGCACAATACGTGCGTCCAGTGTCCATAAACTTTGTCCAAGCAAAAGTACTGGTCATTTGTCATCTATGACCCTTGACCATGCATACTTGTAATAAATTCTCTCAGTCGACCACACTCAGATGCTAGGCTTGTGTCATAGGATGGTGGAATATAAGCTAGCATTCCTGCAATTTGACTTCTCAAACACAAAGTTTCAATTTTCAGTACGTTTTATATTATCTACGAACTACAGTTGTTCAAGAGTACCAAAAAGCATCTCTCATTATGGGATCTACTTATGATGGATATGATATATGACACCGAACTAATGTACTGAAATGAAAGGGACAAAATACTTTGGAATGTCTTATGTGACTGAACGGAGCGAATATGGTCCACTTACGCCCGAATAGACGAATCCATCATTTGCACGGGCCTCCATTGGACGGACCTGATGTGAACGGGCCGGATATGGACGGAGTGAAGGATGGTGGGCTAGTTGTCCATGGGCCTGTTGAGCCCATAATGGGGGATATTTTGACTCACTCTCATAAGGGCCCAAATGGAGTCCTTGCGCTAGTAGGACTTCGGAAATCTTATATATTTGGTAAAGATCTTCTGCACAAGGAGGAGACTTATTCATCACGTTTAGGATTCTTCAAGGAGAGTCCTATAAGGAAAAGACTTCCGCGCCAAGAAAAGAATGTCAACCTTAAGCCACTATAAAAGCCCCAACACCCTCACAAGCCAAGGTACGGATAATTAACCCCTCTCTAGCACTCTAGAGTTGTGAGAATACTTTCTGACTTAACCTTCGGAGGGTATTTGGCCGGCATCACACCGGTGTCCTTCGATAGGTTTTCTCTTTTGTTTCGCGCAAGTTAGTATACGAAGCGAAAGGAGCATCGTGCGACTCATTGGTGAATTTTCTTGATTCATCAGTTGGCGCCGTCTGTGGGAAGCTCGAGTAATTAAGCCATACTATCGTTTCCCGGACTAAAAGGTTGCATGGTACTCACTCGCTCAATGGCAACTACTAATGACGTGCAAGGAGAAGAACCACCCACGACTGCCCTCGAAAGACAAGTTCGGACCCTTAGTACCGCCGTGGAGCGTCTCACCAAACAGAACCTCGACTTGGAGGAACAGCTGCGCCAGAAGAATGCAGCACTAAATAACCGGCCAGAAGATCAGGAGGGGACTAGCACTCCAAACAGGAATCAGGAGAGACCTGAGGGCAGCCACGCCCCAAGCAGGCCGGAGAGGCAGCACGTGAACATGCCATCCCTCACGGATGCGACTCCACCACATATTGCCGCCGAGATGCAGGCAATGAGGGAACAGATGGAGGTCATGATGAACGCCCTCAAGGGGCGAGTCTCCAGTGACCTTGACGATCTGGTCAATCGTACCGACTCACCCTTCACTGCGGCCGTGAACTCCTTCCCCCTACCCCACAAGTTTCGCATGCCGAATATAGATAGCTATGACGGGGTGAAGGATAAAAAAAAAAAAAAAAATTAAAGACTGGTCCAAGCCTACTAAGACAAGCAAAGAGTCAAGTCTTTAGTCTCTATACTTTGCCAAAAAATAATATTTTCATGCGTTTTCTATATTGAGGAAGGTATATTATTACATTATTATTAGCATTTTTTTTTTTAATAATCCAATTTCTATATCATTGAAGAAGCTATATTGTCATGCCTTTTATATCTAGTCGTTAACATCCTTGCATAGAAAAATTGTTACTAACTTAATAGGCTGAATTACAAATTTCACTCATAAAGTTTGAGAGTATTTGAATTTTATACTCAAAGTTTCAGAATTTAGATTATACTCCCTAAACTTCTATCCCGTTTACATCAGCAACATTTTCATTTATATTTTCTATTAAGTACCATATAAACTTGTCACACTTGTTTAAGCCATTCAATAGACATAAGCTTATGTGACATTTAACGGAAAAAATGAATGGGGAGCTGCCAATGCAAACAAAATAGAACTTCAGGGGATAAAATTCAAATTCTCAAAATTCAATATGTAAAATTCAAACACTTCCAAATTTTATTGTATAGTTTGTAATTCACCTTAATATTTAACTTCGCTTGGAACAATCTTAGTTAGAGGAACTTATGCCATTTAATAATAGTTTCCTGCATTTTCTGTATTGAGGAAGGTATATTCGTACTTTCCTATGTTTTTCTTATTAAGATGTACCACAATCATCTTCTACAGTCTAATTGTTAATTGGGATTGTGGGAACACAATCTATTTGTCCGCTTTAGAGGGCAGGCCACAGGCATGCTCAAAGCACAACATCCTAAGCTTCTATCCCCTGCACAGCTTTGTCCTCTTTCCAAGTGTGGAAGGCATGCTTAGGCGCTTTGTGTTTTGCAACGTCCGTCCCACATCGCTTAGAGAAGCGCCCCCCCTATGCCTTATAAGCATGAGCTCAAGGCATAAGGGTACCACTACTAGTAGTAGTAGAGGCGTGCCGTGCACTCATGTGTTGTGGCAACAAAACCGTGCGGGATATGTGGCGGGTACAAGTCCAAGATAAGCGCTTGCTTGCCCAAAGCCTGCCCCAAAGCGGACAATACTTGAGATCGGCACTGCCCTCAAAAGCACCTTTTTGTGGGAACATAATCTATTTATCCGCTTTAGAGAGCAGGCCACAAGCATGCTTAGAGCACAACGTCCTGGGGCACTTTGTGCTTTGCAACGTCTGTCCCACATCCCTTAGAGAAGCACCCCCCCTAAGCATGCCTTCCACACTCGCAAAGAGGACAAAGCCGTGCAGGGGATAGAAGTTCAGGACGTTGCGCTCTAAGCATGCTTGTGGCCTGCCCTCTAAAGTGGACAAATAGATTGTGTTCCCACAAGAATCATCCTTAGAGTATTTTTCCTTTTTAGGGTTTTCACTCTATGAACATATATTTGTCTTTATGTGCATATGTTTATGATTTGTCTTATATTGTTGAATGTACTTGTACATAAATATTGTGATTCAATTAACTAACCAATCAATATTTGAATCAGTTGTTTAAAATTGGTAGTTAGGGAATTTAAGGATTTAAACCATAACTTTCATAGTTGTAATTTCTACGTATTGATAAAAATATTACCTTAAGAATTTTTTTTTTTTTAGATACAATAGAATTTTCACTTAGAAAGTGAAAATTTATATGTTATAATTTTTTTATTCCCAAATTCAGCACAATAGAAGAAGTTAATAAAAAAATTAAAGCCTTTATATTGTATGTACTAAATCTAAATATAGAAATAGAAAGCATACCTGCCACCCAATGGAGAAATTATAAATTTATTTAAGACCAAGTTAAATATGTACAGAAATTTTAAATCCAAAAAATAACATCTCTCTCTCTTCTCTCTCTCTCTCTTCTCTCTCTTCTCTCTCTCTCTCTCTCTCTCTCTCTCTCTCTCTCTTCTCTCTCTCTCTCTCTCTCTCTCTCTCTCTCTCGTATATACACACATTTATGGTATGTTTGTAACACACTAATATGATATAAAATATTTTATTTTCTTATAAATATAATAGAAATAGGGAAAAATGCCAAGAGACCTCCTGAACTTTGGGGTAGTAGTCATTACACCCTTTAAACTTTTATTTTGGTCAATTTACTCTTTGAACTTTACACATGTGACAAATAAAGACATCTGCTATTCTATTGTTAATATACTAAAAGAATAGTCACATGACATGCACATGAACTCTAAAAACCAAATTCAATTGTGAAACCCAGTGGAAAGAAGAAAAACCTAGGAGAGAGAGAAGATTTGGGGCTGAAGTTCTTTGTGCCACCATTATCACCGTTGCGACATCCATCAAGTTCGAGGCTGATAATCAAAATAATGAGTTGAGTTTGTTTACTAAGAAGGGTTTGTTCGCACAAGCATATGATCTAATTACCATATTTTGTTTTCTTCATGCCCTCTGTAAGGTTCATAGTGGTATTTTGTAATTGGTGCAAATGGCTAATGGGTTTTATTAGTTGAAAATTCAATGATCTTTCAACACAATTGGTATGTGGCTAGTTAATGATAGTATATGGTTTTGCTTTTCTAGTAGGATTTGTTAGAACATGGGCATTTGAGATTGAAAGAGGAATCTTCGGTGGACCATGTGCTTTTGCAATTAAAGGCTGCTAGAATTAAATTGTTGTATTCGAATGAGTTTCTGTTGGAGTTTCATGGTCTAGTTTAATTTTTGGGGTTGGGGTTTTTGTGAGCTTGTTTGTTTCATTCAAGTTAATGGAAATTGGAGGTAAGAACAGTTTATAATATGAGTTTTTTTTAGAGTAGTAAGAACAATTTATAATATGGGTTTTGCGGGATTGAATTTGGTTTTTTTTTTTTTTTAAGTTCACATACTTGTCATGTGACTATTCCATTAGCATATTAATGGCAAAATAACATGTGCATCTCTTTGGCAGATGTGTGAAGTTCAAGGAGTATATTGGCCAAAATAAAAGTTTAGGGGGGGGTGTAATGACCATTATCCCATAGTTCAGGGGGTCTCTTGACATTTTTCCCATAGAAATATTTATATCAAGTTAGTCTTTACATTGGTCCAAAAAATATTAATATTTTTTTATCCAATCAATTTGTAAATTGTAACTCATGAATTATCTTTTAAATCATTACTAATATTCTTTAAATAAACATTTTAAAACAATATTTTTTGTTAAATAAATTAGAGATTGCACAGTTAGAGTATATTAATAGTTTTAAAATTATGAAGCATATATAAATTTAATCAATTTGAAATAATTTAAATAATAAACGTCACTTTACATGCTTAAACATATACCGGTAATATAAATAAACCGAAGAAAACCCTTATTTTAATTTTCATAGATAACAAGTGCAATAAATATCTGTAGCCCTTAATAACAAAATCCATAATCTTCTTCTTCTAAAAATAAAAGAATAAAAGCATGTTATCTATATCTCTAATTCTCCAAACATAAATTTAATAATAATAAAATAAAGCTTTTCTTTTTTAAAAATGAAAAATGCTTCAATTGTGGAGATTTACTTATCTATTTTCATATAGTAACATATATAATTATATATTGAGTATACTTTGGTTTAATTAGTCAGAGATCTATGATGTAAGGGTAGTAGGAAGAAAAATTAATGCATTAGTCATGGAAACATAATTATCTATTTTAGGAACAAATTCTTCTAAAAAACACAAAAAAAAAAAAAAAAATTTATATATATGGAAAAAAATACCTTAAGTAGGGAATTGGGTTTGGGCTTGGGCTAGCTTCTGGGTTTGGACTTTGGACCCTGGGTTAGTGTGGGTTATGGGATTTGGATCGTATCAATGGGAGTCTGCCTGAAACTTGGGTGAGCTTTGAACAATGGGTGTCACTTTCGGGGTTGGGCTTGAGCGTTCAGGCTTCAGCCCAAGCCCAAATTCTCTTTCAGTCTTCCTTTTCTCTCCCGTCTCCTTTGTGCTTTGTCTGGGAATTTCTGTAAGAGTGCGAGTGAAGTGTTGGGATGGTTCGTCCAAGGTATATGCTTGTGTGGGTTGCTACCTGCTGGTNATATATAAAAAGATATCTCCTTATCATGCTTTTCTTCAGTCAACTTGTGCTGATGTCTGTACTTCCTGGAATGGCTAATTGACACCATATTAGTAGTACTTTTACCACTAATATAACAATTTATACATTTGGAACAATTATTAGTACTTTTACCATTTATACATTTGAAACAATTAGTTGTACTTTTAGTACCTTATGGGAGACTATCCTCTCATTCCCTCCAAATTTAACTAAAACTAGGAGGGAATGGGGGAATCTTTTCCCATAATATATCTCATTATCCTTCTACCTCCCATTTAAAAATATCACATGTTAATTAAGTTTCATTTATTAAGGAGGAAACTGAACCTATGCGAGGGAGAATATTAGAATAATAATTAAATGATTATTAAATTCACAATTTTTTTTTTATACATAGAAATTCTACTCTAGCCTAATCTAAGTGTATATGTGTGTGGAGTTTTTTTATGGAGACTTGAACCCCGATCCTTGCACTTATACTTGTGAAGTGACAATTGCACCAAGGATGTGCGGCAATAATTCACAATTTCTTAAGAATTTAAGTTTTTGTGAAAATTAGTAGTTTGACATAAAAGAATTTGTACCTGTCCTATTAGTGCTAGAGGAGTTTAATCAAGCACTTCTAAATTTATTTAATGGATTCTTCTCTACCAGTATGTGTGCAGTCACAATATACAGTATACACAATATAAGACATCTAGAAATTTTCTTTGTTTTAGTAAATAAAGAAACATTTGGTAGTGAATATTAAATTACTTTTCTCTAAACTAAATTGACAAGTGCTATGATTGATTCCTAATCAGGGAAAGAAGAAAAAGAAAAAATAAGGCAAAATGCAAAACTCACTCTCTAAGTTTCACAATTTTTCATTTCAGTTCTCTAAGTTTGGGTTTTGTCGTTTCAATCCTTTAATTTTTATTCATTCCCAATTGAGTCCTCCATTAGTATTTTGTTAGTTGCTACCATCAACTTACCAAAACAATGCAATTTTGGACTTTAGTTAATATTTATTTTATTTATTTTTTAATTTTAGAAAAATGTTAAACTGAAAAAAAAAAAAAAAAAAAAAAAAAAAAAAAAAAAAAAAAAAAAAAAAAAACTAAGTTATTACAAATTAAGATAATGCAGTTCCGTCTCCCTCTTCGGCTGGACGGTCCCCAACATCTTTAGCCTTGCTGTCCGCAGCAGTATGATCCATTGGAGCTTCGTGGACATCCTCATCAAAGAGAGCATCAGTATCCTCCGTCTGAGCGGGCTGGGCAGTGGACGGCTCGGGAGCAGAGACGGTGACGGTGGATAAGTCTAACTCCGGGTACAACCTCCTCACCTGACGGAGTGCATCGTCGAACCCATCGTTATAAACTAGACTCAGCTCCGCAATAACGTCGTCGGAGTCACGGTACTCGCGTACGGCGTCCTCCTTGGCATGACGGACTTCATTGTCTTTGTCCACCAAGTCTTTTTTCAGACCTTCCACCAACTGAACGGCCTCATCCCGGGCCGTCTTGGCCATCCTCAGTTTCTTTTCCTGGGTGACCTTCCAGGCCTTCAGGTCAAGCAGCTCCCCCTCCGTCATCTTGGCCTTCTCACGAAGTTGGCCAATGGTCGTCTCGTGGTTGAGACACCGTCCCATGAGGCCTTTCGTCATGATCATAGACTGAGGACGACAAAAATAAGTTAGCAAAATATAAGTCAAAAATTGATGAACGGATGGACTATGGACGACGGAACATTACCTGGGCAATGCTGAAGAGGCCCGTCTCCCCCATCGCCTCCATCGAGTGATTCCCAAGATCCTCGTAGTCGTCGGTGGTAATGATCGACGACAATTTCTCCAAGGCATACTTGGAATCTTCGCGAAGTAGGACGGGCGGTTTTTTCTGCTCGCCTGGCTGACCCGTCATCAGCCCTTTGCCCTTACCGTACTTAGCCGGGGTAACTGACTTACTACCCTCAGCCATCAAGCCGAGGACCGGGTCCAAAGGGACCTTGGGCTGCTTGGGTGGACGGTCGCTTTTCACGGGCAGCTTCCGCTTTAGAGATGGTTTACTGGAGCCCGTCCCCATGGCGTCCGTCCTGGCCTGTTTGTTCTTCGCAGCTTGAAGTCTTATGGCTGCTCGTCTCTTTGCGTCCTCCATCTCTGAAAAAGGATGACGGACTAAGGAACAACAATAAAAAATAAAAAAAATAAAAAAAAAAGGGCAATGAGGGTAGACGGACTTACGCAGACGGGTCTGTTTCTCGTACTTTAAAGCCGCTGGGGTGGGCTCAGGACCGTCACAATACCAGTAAATAGTATTGAGGTTGACGAGCTTGGCCCACGTCCTCTCCTCTGGTGTAGTCTTGGAAAAAATTCTCTCGAGGAAACTGAATTCCTCAAGTGTAATTTGGGGACGCCGTCGAACTGCACCATAAAAGACGAAGGTCAGAAACATTACAAATTACTAAAATGTACGGAGTGATTTATGACGGACCATACCAGATGAGTTTAAAATGCCCCAAACTGTGTCGACGGGCATGAAGTCCGTCTCCCCTGGATGACTCATCCAATCCTCTCCTTCCATAAAGAAGTAACGACTCTTCCAGTCCCTATTTGAGTCCGGGGTCTCATAAATGACTTTCAGGACGGGACTCCTAGGGACAAAGCTGTACATACCCCTCGACTTGTCTATCTCGTCCGGACGGTAGCAATGGAGGAACTCTTTTATTGAAAGCCTCCTTGCTCCGTCCGACATGGCTCCGTACAGGACCTCCATGGTGATAAAGACTCTCCAGGCGTTGGGGGACACCTGGCTGACGGATATGCCTAGGTAGCTTAAGCATTCACGGTGTAGCGAACTCAATGGGAACCTCAACCCAGCCTTAAGCACTTGCTCGTACACGCCCACTCCGTCCACTCCTTCGTAATAACATTTTTCTGACATATAAGATAGACGGAGTGGGATGTGGTCAGGAATTTGGTAGCGGTCCCTTAGTGTATTGAAGTGACCCTCCTTGATGGTCGACGTGAAAGCATGGACCGTCCACTCTGGGGGCAAGATGAATTCCCTAAGTCTATCAACCTCCACGACGGACCTCACTAGTTGCTCTTCGTCGTCTAATACCTTTTGGACTTCGATCATCTCCAGGCCCTCATGTGTTGAGGACGAGGAAGATGATGACGGACTACTCTCGCTCGGGACGTCGTGGTCTTTGGGACCTAACGGGTATACCCCTTCGTAATCCGCCCCGTCGGGAACGACCGACTGGTTACTTGACGCACTAGACATGGCCTACATGTAATTACAAAACCTAAGACTCTGACGGGGTTGGAAATAACGACGGACACATAGAGTACAAATAAGAGCAAAAGGAAAAAGAAAGGACGGATATAAAATAACTCACCAGAAGCTTGGAGTAAGATGCGACGGGCGACGGATGCGTGAGTGAACGGATTGTGCTCTGACAGATGTGACGGACTCGCTCTGACAATCTCTTCTAGCAGCAAGTGGGGAAATAAGGGACGGAGGACTGATATTTATACTGGGAGTGCACGGAAGACGAAGCGACGCCTCGTTCCAAAACAACAGCCATTGACAGGATGACACTTGGCACAACACATTAATGCGTCAGCTCCTGATCCAGCAATGTACGGATGAAAATTTACGGACATAGGTGTCCTGTATGCCTGACCGAGTTTTAGATCCGTCACCCCATGGGTCCGTTCATTATTGCTGACGGACCCATCGGGTGAGGGGGCAACTGAAAGGGACAAAATACTTTGGAATGTCTTATGTGACTGAACGGAGCGAATATGGTCCGCTTACGCCCGAATAGACGGATCCATCATTTGCACGGGCCTCCATTGGACGGACCTGATGTGAACGGGCCGGATATGGACGGAGTGAAGGATGGTGGGCTAGTTGTCCATGGGCTTATTGAGCCCCTAATGGAGGATATTTTGACTCACTCTCATAAGGGCCCAAATAGAGTCCTTGCGCTAGTAGGACTCCGGAAATCTTATATATTTGGTAAAGATCTTCCGCACAAGGAGGAGACTTATTCATCACGTTTAGGATTCTACAAGGAGAGTCCTATAAGGAAAAGACTTCCGCGCCAAGAAAGGAATGTCAACCTCAAGCCACTATAAAAGCCCCAACACCCTCACAAGCCAAGGTACGCATAATTAACCCCTCTCTAGTACTCTAGAGTTGTGAGAATACTTTTTGACTTAACTTTCGGAGGGTGTTTGGCCGGCACCACACCGGTATCCTTCGATAGGTTTTCTCTTTTGTTTCGCGCAGGTTAGTATACGAAGCGAAAGGAGTATCGTGCGACTCATTGGTGAATTTTCTTGATTCATCATGAAAGATCAATTCAATTGGACTCCACCTGTAAATATGGTAATAACTAATTTATACACTACTGTACAATGTAGATAGGGACAGAACTAGGATTTGAAGTTGAGGGGACCAAACATGAATACATTTTTTTTTCATGCAAATCCAACCTAATTAACGTCTATTGAATATATATATATATATATATATAAACAAAGGATCAACAAAAGAAAAGACAAAATAATTTTTTCTTAGTACATTTAAACTAAATTATCTATTAAAATGGAATTCGATTATTGTTCAATTCCCAATAAATCATATATGATGGACGTACTTTGTATAGAATTTAGTTGCAATCTCTCTTTTAATGTTCAAAATTATAGAGTCCCTTAGAAAATCTTCTTTCATAATTAAAAAAAAAATTCTTTATGAAAAATTTTGGCTGAGGATTTTCATAAATTGAGATATCTTCATTAAAGGTAGGTAATATTGCATCACTAGCGAAAAAAAATCTAATAAATAATCTACAATAACTAAAAGTCATACCTGAAAAAAAGAAGAAGACGTTATTAAAAGCGTATATAACTATTAACTAACTGTGTAATACCATGAATAAGTAAAAAAGTAGTATTAAATATATATATATATATATAGTTGAGTTCGAAAATTTCAAATTAGTCAATTTAATTGGTCTACTTTGTTTAATATGTTAAATTGACAATATATAGTGGCAGACAAGATACTATTTTTAATACAATAATATTTATATTCCAATTTAATAAAAACATTTATTGTTGTTAGTAACTTGTGGTTGACATTCCACAGTTTTACTATTAGCTTATATAGGCTCCTATAAACCACACACTTGGGGTAAATAATTTCACGCACAACAGTAAATCAGTAATGGATCCATGTCCATTTATCCATAGAAGAGAGTGAGATATGGAGGGAGACCGATTATATATTTATATTAGTAAGTGTGAGCAACGGCAAAGCAGTGGGAGTAGTGGCAGTGGGAGTAGTGGCTAGTGGTTGTTCTTCATCATTCCTTCTTAGGTGACATGCGGTTGGCTTGGAATGTTAATTGTTAGATTTCTCTCCCTCTTGAGTTTTTTTATTTATTTTTATTTATTTTTATTTTGAGCCTCTCTCTTTTGACTCTTGAGTATAATTGTTAGGAATTTCAAATTTGTAGAAGTGGATTTGTAGAAGTAGACACAATTTTTGCACTGAACATGTAGTTTAGTGCAAAAATTGTGTTTGGGTGTATTTGGTGTGTAACGAAATGTGAGAAATAAACACTACAGTAAATAAAATAAGATTTGTGTTAATGGACACTGCAAGTGCCCATTAAGAGCAACTTTTTTACTTTTTTGGTATTATTTTTATTTTTTTCTTCAGTTTTATGTCATTTTTTCAGTGTGGGACCAACTTTATAGACACTGTGCTTGTTAAAAGTAACTTTGACTTTTTTTTGTACCATTTTTTTTATTATCTTTTTTTACAATTTTATGTTATTTTTTTAGAGTAGAGCCAACTTTATAGAAAGAAAAAAAAATATTACGAAAAAAAAATTCAAAGTTGCTTTTAACAAGCACCAATAAATATTAAAATAACTAGTAGGATCAATTTTATGTACTTTTATTTATTTAATTAATTTTTTTATTAAATAAGATCCATCTTAACACACCCTTAACAAACACGTGTGTGCTTGTTAACGTTTGGAATAAAACAATGTTATGGAAAAGACCTCGCAAGATATATATTGGGGCAACCAATTATATTCTATTCTACTACTTGAGGACAAATCCATTCAGCTGGTGTCCTAAAACACTAGGACAAATATAATACTTTCCCTAACCTTTCCACGTGACAGATTCGACATGTTCATAGGAGCTGTAATATGGCAGCTCATATGCTTGCAAGGCATGTGTGTAATGTTCCTGATAGCTTAGTTTGGGTGGAGGATACTCCCCCAATGATTTCAGCTTAGATCTGTATGGATGTATCAAATTTGGGTTTATCCCTCAATTAATGAAAGTTCACTAGTATTGATTATTAAAAAAAAAAAAAAAAAAAAAAAAGAGCATTTGTAAAACTTTGCAAAATACAAAAAAACAACAAATTTTACATATTTTGCCTCAAAAATCTTCCACATCAGTCAAGCCAAAGTTGTCTAAATATCTAAAGTTTCTATGGTAACCGTATATATTTACACAGTTACTGTTCATTTGCATTTTATGTTTTATTATTTCTTTCTCTCCATAGATCTGATCTTTCTCCCTCTCTCGTCACTTTCCCTCACTCTCTTCCCCTCATTCTCTTCTCTATCTACCTCATTAGACATGCTCTCTTCTAAACACAAAATCTCCACACATACCCATCATCAAATACTTCAACTTCAGAAATCTATCCCTCCAAACACAAAATTCCCACACAATCTAGGTTTTTTCTCTTATTTGGTTTCAAGCTTGGTGGACTTTTGTGGGTTTGCTGGAATTGATGTTCAAGCTTGGGGAATTTTGTGGGTTTGTTGGAATTGATGATAGAATGTGTGGGTTTTGTTTTGGCATTGATTTGAGCCTTTGCCTTTCACTGTGTTTGGTTGATGGGGGCAGTAAATTGAGAGAGAGAGAGAGAGAGAGAGAGAGAGAGAGAGAGAGAGAGAGAGAGATAGTAAGAGATATGAATTGAGAGAATGATAAAGAAGGAGGAGGAATAGAAAGAAAAAAATGGAAAAAAGAAAGAAGAAGAATGAGAGAAAAAGGGAAAGTGCTCATGGAAAATGGAGTTGGCGTATGCGTTAAAGTTGGTGGCCATGGATAGGTGTGAAATAATAATAAAAATGTGAGAAAAATATCATTTAAATAAAAGAGTTTGTAGAATAAACAAACTGACGTAGATGTGTAAAATAAAAAAAGTTTTTTTTTTTTTTGGCAAAATAGACAAAAAATTTTACATCCACTAATGCGGATGCTCTTAGTATACATTGGCTAATAAAGTAAGTTTTTCACTAAACTCATACTTTTCGTTGTCAAGGTCAAAACTATACAAGCAGATTTAGACAGATAACTATGAAGAGTTAAAAACTATTTTCATCTAAATATTGACACATCCTACAGACACACGGAGAAAAAAGAGAGAGAGAGAGAATTAGAGAACTGAGATTGGGACTAAGAGAGAGAGAGACAAATAGATAGAGCTATGGAGGCAGTTGTAGCCGCAAAATCAAGAATTAAAGTGGCGGCTCTATGTGGGTCTCTTCGCAAAGGCTCGTATAACTGTAGCTTTGTTTATTCTGGTACTTTCTTTGCTTTTGTTTTTTTGTTTCTTACTTTGTTTTTGGGAGTTGGGTACTGATTTTATATGTGTTTTGTTAAAGTAATCGAGCTGAGCAAGTCCAAGGAGAAGTAGAAGGAAATTCTTCTATCCTTGCAAAGATTTACTTTGCACCTCCAAGGAATGCTCTGAGAAATTATTTGTTATTCTTTGGTGAAAGTTAATGAGTAATTTGGTATGTACTATGCTAGCATGACAACCTATCTGATCATTTATATACTACAACAACAATAATAAAAGCAAGCCTTAATTGTAAATTTTAGAGTTGCCTCAATAGACTAGTCAGGGTCGGCCACATGTATTCTTTTACTCCATTCCATTTTATTTGAAATTGTACTTTATGTTAATTGATGTTCTTTTGGCATGTCATGTGCTAAGTTTTTAGAATTGTTTGTAGTAGCCAAGCATTTGTTCATGTTGTTCATCGCTTGGTGATGAAAAGCTAGTGCCAATGGTCCTTGGACCAAATGACATGTCTTCCCTCATAAATAAATTGAAAGTTTGATCATGGGTTCAATCCATTTTATTAGGTTTATGACTTTTGAATTTATCTATCAAAAATAAGAATATAAGCACACTGGGTCTATCCAACCTATAACAGAATTACATTTTGCATAATTATATGATTAAGTGATAACATGTTGATAACCTAATATGTAATGCTATTATAAGATATAGATGATTGATTCAAGATTTTCCTTGTCATGAAGAAAATAGTGGAATATTTTTTCCAATGATTCTTCTATGATTACAACTTTTGTGTCATAATTTTTCCCACAACTTTGATGTGTTCGATTGTGAGTATTAGATAATTGTTTTCACATGAATCCACTATTCATGCCTATCACGTCAAAGTTGTGGCACAATAGTTGCGTGTCCACAAACTTTGTCCAAGCAAAAGTACTTGTCATTTGTCACCTATGACCCTTTACCATACAAACTTGTTATAAATTCTCTAAGTCGACCACACTTAGATGTTAAACGTGTGTTATAGGTTCATGTGGATTCATAACTTTACCATTCACAACTTACCACCTGAGCAAGTTATAATAAAAGTTGTGGTTCTACCATTACTTTAACTTAATCAAAAGACTTATGTTATGCACAAGATATATATTGGGGCAACCAACTATATTCTATTCTATTGATTATCAAAAAGATTATATTCTATTTTATAATGTGTGTGTTTGGTTCCAACTTAAAAAGCCAATTTATTTTACTATTTAACTTATTTTTACTACTATTTATGAGTTCTATTATATTTATAGATTTTATTATACTTTTTGGTACCTTTTACAAACAAGACCTACAACAACTTCATTCAGCCAATGCTCCAAAACGTCAGGACACAAACCTTTACCATACCATTTCCACGTGTCAACATACAATTGCACTAACAAGAAACTCTCTTTTTACCCTATTATTATCACCTCCTCACTTGCGTAACAGACCAACCTCACATGTCAACATACGAGATCTTTTCTTCTTGCCTCATCATCACCTACGTAGTTAAATAATTGAAAAATGATAATAGGTCCATTTGGATTGAATTTATTGTTGCCGAAACTGAAAACTGAAAACTGAAAACTGAAAACACTGTAGCAAAATAATTTTTAAATGTGTAAATAGTACTGTGAGACCCATTTTTAATATTTTTTATTGTGTAAACAGTGCATAAACAGTAATTTTTGTCTCTCGCACAGTGATTTTACTGTTCACAAAAAAAAAAAAAAAAAAAAGAGAAAACGCTGAATGATACAAAACGTGGACGCCGAATCCAAACTGGGTCAATGACACCAAAAGTTTCATAACTTTTTTCACTATTTGCCATATGGTGAATTCTGAATGTTAGAGATGTACTACTCCATCATTCCCCTAATTTTATTCTATTATTCACAACTTATCATATGAGTAATTTTTCTAAATAAGACTTATTATATAAGTAGTTGTAACAAAAGATATGAAACTTTTTATATCACTATCGTTTCTCTTAATAATCACATTAGTTTGTAACAAAAGACGTGAAACTTTTTATATCACTATCATCTCTCTTAATAATCACATTAGTTTGTAACAAAAGATGTGAAACTTTTTATAACACTATCATTTCTCTTAATGATTTAATACCAACCACGTCAGCATCTTCAGTCTCTACACTCGTCTGCATTATTGCCATTTAAATGAATATAGTGGACGAAAAAGTAGGAGAATCTAAATGTTAGAAATATTAAAAAAGATCTTAGTTTTTCATCACACGTGTTTAAAATAGATTACAGAAAATAAAAAAGTGGAAGAATACATTTAAATAACTAGTATTATGCCTTTATTGTAGTTTGTAACAATGGGTATTTTGTAATTTCATGTTTATTCCAATTTTCTTCGTTTTCACATAGCAAAATACCGAATAGAATCATTTTCATTTCAAAATTGTCCATTTCATCTATTTTATTGTTAATTTAATTTTTTTAATCTTACAATATATATATATATATATAACTACATCATTTAAAATTTTAAATATTGTTTTAGATTATAAGTTTTTAAATTTAGAAAACAAATGGACAAATCTTAAAATGTGAGAGCATTCGCATCAATCTATACAAGATTTTTTTTTTTAAATTTTTTTTATATAAGATAGAATTCTACTATAACATAATTGATGTGTATATATGTATGAAACTTCCTTTTAGAGACTCAAAAACCGCCTCTTGTCCCATCCTCTACAAGTAATTATAAGAATCCTTTTTTTTTTACGTAAACATTTTTCAAAATACATATATTAAATTATCTATTTTATACTATATTTTCTAAAATATTATTTTTTATCAATTTTTTTATTACTCTCTTAAATCATTTCTACTTCTTCCTATCCTATACGAATAAAGAAGTAATAAAAATGAATTTTTATGTAAATAATAATAACCATGTATAATTAGATGGTTGCTATAATTCATATTTTATTTTATACTAGTTTACCGCTTTACCCAATCCTAACGATGTGGATGATATTTTTTAACTTGGAATATGCAAAATTTAGCTAATATTAATATACATCGACTAATAGAGTGACTTCTTCACGAAACTCATACTTTTCTTCGTCAAAAAGTCAAAAACTATTTTCTCAGCTTGTGTAAATACTGACACATCCTTCAGACGCACACAGAAACAGGAAAGAAGAGAGAATCGGAGAACTGAGACTCTGAGAGAGAGAGAGAGAGAGAGAGAGAGAGCTATGGAGGCAGTTGTAGCCGCAAAACCAAGAGTTAAAGTGGCTGCTCTATGTGGGTCTCTTCGCAAAGGCTCGTATAACCTTGGCCTTGTTCGTTCGGGTACTTTCCCAGCTTTTGTTTGTTTGTTTTTTTTTTTTTTTTCCTGTTTTCTTTTTTGTTTTGGGAGTTGGGTTCTGATTTTTTGTGTTTGGTTATAGCAATCGAGCTGAGCAAGTCCATCAATGGCTTGGAAATAGAGTACATAGACATTGAACCTTTGCCTATGCTCAACACTGACTTAGAAGGAGAGGGAACTTTCCCAACAG